>NW_021681246.1:305760-312547 GCF_001412515.2 Diachasma alloeum | reverse complement strand
TGATATAAACCTCCCACTCGCCAAAAAACACTTTTTTGCACCCGTTACGAAATATACTAATTTCATTACGGGTGCGGAAAAGAGTTTTTCGGCTCTCGGGAGGTTTATAGCACGAACCGAAGGCGAGTGATATAATCTCACGAATCAAAAAACGCTTTTCCCACGAATATCGAACGATATTTTTCATCACAGTGTGTGGAAAAGGGCAGTTTTAGGCACGCGAAGCGTGCCTAAAAAGTTGCTTTTTCGCACAGCGTGATAAAATAGTATATTTCGTAACGAGTGCAAAAAAGTGTTTTTTGGCGAGTGGGAGGTTTATATCACGAGCCGAAGGCGAGTGATATAATCCCACGAGCTAAAAAACATTTTTTCACGAGTTACGAACAATATTTTTCATCACAATGTGGCGGAAAGTTCACTTTTCGTCACAGCGTGATGAAATAGTATTTTTCCGGCCTGTTGCGATGGGGTTTTTTACTCGTGTGGCGTTGGCCTCCGAGCCGCAGGCGAGGACTGAAATCGTGAGAACTTTGATGAGAAAAATTATCAATCGTAGCTAGTGAAAATAATTTGGATCAAGCATAACTTTTTTTCTCCTTTCTACGAATCTGTTACTCACCAATGTCGAGATGAAGGTAAAAGAGAAATCACGAAATCGTGCAAAACATCTTCCCAGATTTTCAAAATCTTGTGTTACAAAATACCTCGCTATTTTTCCCTTCTCCACTCGCTTCGCGTCATCTCCACGAGTCATTAGGCGATTAAATCCCGTGCAATCTCACTCGGAAATGAGTAGAATTCGTCGTGGATAATGGCGAAGGATAATTGAAGTTGTGTTGCAAGCGTACGTCTCGATTTGCGCATGATGAAAAAAAACCCAAGTAAAGTACGAATTCTTGATTCAACCTTGGCAAATGCCCGTGAGCTAAATAACCGGTTTGCGATATAGTTTTGGGAACAAAATGCAAGGGTCTCTCCACTCAACGCAGATATTATTAAACCAACATTTGATGAAAATAGCGAATATTCAATCAATGAGTAATCGACATTGATATAATTATCATAACAATTCAAATTGCTGACGAAAGTAATGAAAAGTTGATTATTCTCGTTAACTATTGCTATTCCAATCGAAGATTATGATTAATGGAATATTATTTTTCTCTAAGTTCGGATAAAAACGATTTGACCATTATTTTCTGTTTGACCCCTCACGGACGGTGCCCTTTTGTTTCCAAACGTGGAGTACGCTCGATATAACGAATGTAATGACTTGTAATCAACGGAAAATTATGAAACCGATATCTAATTGAAGCTACAGTATTCCTCTTTTCGATGTTATTTGTTTGGTTGAGTTAAATTCCATAGTTTTGGAAATAATCAATTTCAAAGAGCCATTCATATTCTCATGGGTTGATGTATGGCATTGACCCCGTGCGTGAGAGGAAAAGTTAGAAAAAATTAACTGTTGGAAAAAAAAATTAATATTTCATGGACAGTTGACTAGTCATTTTTAGGAGAGTGGCATTAACTATAATCGGGCGAGGATAGGATATTCAAAAAATGCAGCCAATTTTATGATTAGATTCACGGACAGAAATAATCAGTAAAAATTACGGAACAATTCACGTAATCCGCAATGGGGAATCGTTTACCGGCGATTTTTATAGGAATGGAAGAGAAGAAATCTGAAACGTTCTGTGAATTTTCCGGTTCATCACCGAACAAAGTAAAATCTTACAAAAAACTTGACTCCTTCGTTTGTTTGCAACTAGAGATACAAAATGACCGTCATGACGGTATTGTGACGGTCATGTGACGCACAAATTTTCCAACTACAAATGATTGTCACAAATCATTTGTAACCAAATTGTTGTCAATCCATCTATATAGTTGCATTATGACGGTCATAACTAATTTCCAATTTGTGACGGTCATGAATAAAACAAAATAGTTTCATCTATATGGATGGGAAAAAAACGTGATTTCCATTTCAAAATGCGGATTGGGCCAATACAAAAGGAATTCAACTGAAAATTGACCGAGAAAAAAATAGTTTCATCTATATAGATGAAAAATGACTGTCATTTTTTCTTGACAAGTTGTGACGGTCACAGAAGGGGGAGGGGGAATTGTGACAGCCATCATGAACGCCTCGTCATGTGACCGTCAATGACGGTCACATGACCCTCATATGACGGGTCATGTGACGCATTTGCATCTCTATTTGCAACGAACCTATCGGGAATCGCTCGATAATTTTCAAGCTCTCGTGGTATTACCTGCGGTAATTAACTTCCCGGCAGGGAAATTATTGTAATGGCCCCGAAAATCAAAAATCGATTTTTCATCAAATCTCCATGTTTTAACGTCTTTTCGATGTTCCTAGACAATTTTAAACAAAATGTCTGTGTGTGTGTGTTACTAGGTATGTATGTGGTCAAAATTTTGGTTAACGATTTCTCGTGAACGAATTGTCCGATTTGACTTTTTTTTTTCAATCGATAGGTTTTCATTCAACTTAGAGCGGATTAGATTTTGGCTGATATCTGTTTAGTGGTTTTTGAGTTTTCCCGGAAAGAAAATTTCAAAATGACAAAAAAGCAACGAACACTTTCTTAATCTCATGAAAATCACATATAGAATGATTATACTGAAGACAAGGGTTTCTCATGAATACATAAACAGAGTATTGAGAGTTGAAAAGGATTCTTTTAGTCAAAATGGGAGGAATAATAATATCGGGAAGTTGTTGGTGCGACCCGTCCGCGGGTCAGACCCACATGAATACATCCGCTACCAACCCACCCGCAATGGGAGCGAGCGCACCGAGCGACCAACAGCCCAATCCACCAGTTGAATTGAATTTTTCCCCCCGTGTTCATGTAAAATCGATGGTATAAACAGAATAATGTGGCATTCATCTCCGTTACATTCGCTCTAGTCTCAGGAAAATTCCGAGGCATGAGCACAGCTCCGTGAAACCAAAGGAAAGGGATAAGTATTCCGGAAGAATGAGAAAAAGACGAAAGAGAATGCAGGAAGGAGGGCGACAGGTAAACGGGGACGCGCGCAGGTCCTTACCTCGTTCTTTCATTCCAATGTGCACGTTTACATTGGTTTACATTGGTATTTTGATGGCTGAGGGCTAAGCAGCGCGCTCGGTCATTTGATTTCATTGGGATTCACGTCATTAACACGGGAAAAAGAGGCGAACATTGAGTGGGGTCGGGCGACTGTGGCCACAAATAGAATAAGCGGGGAGAATCTACTCACTGCGTGTAAAACCACATAACAGTGATTAGTGCAAGACGTGTGATTGTGCTGCGAATGGATCACCTGTCAGTGATTTGTCGGTAGGGGATCTGAGATTGAAGTTCAGGTAATGATCTACCATTTGTTCGGGTTTGTTTGTCACAACGGGTAGGGGACGGTGGGGTAAAATGGACACTTGAGACTTTTTTAAAATTATTCATAGCTCAGAAACAAATTTATTAATTGAGCTCAGTTTAGGCGCGTCACGAAGAAAAAGAATTGTTCTTTGTATTGAAAAAAAAATTAGTAAATTTTATCAACATTTCAACCCCTCATTAACATTTTAAAAAAAGTCAAAAGTGCCCGTTTTACCCCAATCTCCCCTACTCAAATTATACACACGTCCTTCATGCTGACAATACGAGATCTAGGGGAGGGTGGGGTAAAGTGGACACTTTTCACTTCTTTTAAAATATTCATAACTCATCAGTAGGGGAAGTTGGGGTAAAACGGACACTTCACTTTTTTTTGAATGTTAATGAGGGGTTGAAATGTTGATAAAATTTCGTAATTTTTTTTTAATACAAAGAACAATTATTTCCCTTTGTGACGAGCCTAAACTGAGTTCAATTGATAAATTTGTTTCTGAGTTATGAATAATTTTTTAAAAGTCCAAAGCTTCCATTTTACCCCATCCTCCCCTATATTTATCAATTGAGCTCAGTCTAGACTCATCACAAGGAGGAAGAATTACCCTTTTTATTGAAAAAAAAAATGATACAATTTTATTAACAATTCAATGAGTCATTAACATTTGAAAAAAAGTAAAAAGTGTTCATTTTACCCAATTGTTCCCTAAATCCTTTCAAGGGGATACGTCAGTGAAATTTAAGTCTTCACTGGGCCTTGCGCGCATGGGACCCATTGAACAGTTTGTGATATATGACGGAATGTGGAAATAACTAGGGAAAATGGCGGACGCGATCGATTTTGCCCCGTATCACTGCGAAGAGTCATTTTTTCCTGTTTTTACCTTCAAAATGATCCTTGCGCCGTAGTTTTCATACGATTTTAGCTTTTTGCTTCCGAATGGAAACTTTGTAATCGTGATTTTTTTCGATTTCTTAATTTTCGGTGAAAATGCCTAGAAATGTCATAAAACGTTCTGTAAAATTTCCTACAATCATATCGCGCTCCGGAATTACGGAAACAATACGTAATTTTTATGTAAAATTTGTCTCCGTGAGGAGAGTAGCAGTCATATGTAATCTGTCAAATGGCTTCTATCGCGATGCCACTCCAAACAATAAAGTTAAGTATCCGTTTTACTTTATTCGCAATAGATCATGAGTAAATGAATTTTGAATTTCATAAATTTTCTTTTGAACCCGCCTTTTCGCTCCAACCTGCCAGTTTTTTTTAATTCAATGAATCATTGAATTCAATTTAAAATAAATCATCACAGAAATTCCATTCGTAAAGAAATTCCTGATTTGCTCGCAAAAATATATTAATTATGTTCTGACAAAAGTAATTTCCCACCTGTTCCTCTCAGGGTATGCGACTTCATGTAAAGAAATCTTGAAAAAAATCTCACAAGTCACAAAGTCTTCCATCAGAGAGGAACAAGCGTTTTTTATGGGAAAATTTTCAATGAATGGTGTCTTCCAACATTTACTTCTGGAATTACTCATCATGAAAATAATTCAGTAGCAAAGTGGTAAAACGGTTTAAGTCGACTTATCCCTTCGTTGAGTTTTTGAAGAATATCCCCGAATCTAAAGGAGATAAGAAAATTTTCGTAATAACTTTTTTTCTAGAGCAAATTGAGTGCTACAAGAAAGGTCTGAACAAAAATTCAGCTATCTCCCTTAGATTCCAAGATATTCACTAAAAACTGGCCAATTGTCAAAATCGACTTAAACCGCTTTACCACTTCGCTACGGAATTCAACATTCAATGAGCTGTGGGAAATCGACTCGTCACGCTTCACCATTCATCCGCTGGAATAATTAATTAGACGATTTATTTTTATTGACGCCTATTAGGAAATTCGATGCAAAACCGAAGGCAGTCACTTTCAGAATAGCGTACACCTCTCGAGTTTTCATTCAACTCATTTGAAGTACAATCCCTCACTCATGATTATATTGAAATTCTCAATAACTAGTTTCACCAACTCGTAATCATTTTCATCTCAAGACAAACACCCCGACCAAGTTGAGTAAAAAAGTGTTTGGCGGTCAAACTTATACAGTTATACTGTCCCATTTGTTCGTTTGCGCGGGTCGCGGTGTTCTTTTCTTATTAAATTCCTATACGCGCACGTTGTCGTTGTGGAATCCTTCACGTACAGTCACTACGCGACAGCCCACGGGTAAAGTCCGCCAACTGTGGGCTGATAGAACACAGAAGGTCACAAAAACATCATTCATCGTTATACGCTTGAACCTCTCGATTATCACCGACAATTTTCAGTTTATTTAAAAATTGAAACTTCACAAATCAGTAGCGAAGCGGTAAACCGGGTTAAGTCGTTTTTTACTATTGGCTANTCGTCTTTAACGTGTGTGGGGTTTACAGCATGAGCCGAAGGCGAGTGATGTAACCACACACGTTAAGGACGAAATTTCCCAACAAGTACTGAACAAAATTTTATGTCACGAAGCCTGAAACCGGCTGAATTAGACACGAGACGCGAAGCGTCGAGTGTGTAATCCAGCCGGTTTCAGGCATGAGTGCCATAAAATACTATTTGCCTAGTGACGGAATAGTTATTTTGACTTGTGGGAGATTTATAGCATGAGCCGAAGGCGAGTGATATAATCGCACGAGCCAAAAAAAACTTTTCCCACGAGTATCGAACGATATTTTTCATCACAATGTGTGGAAAGGGGCGTTTTCGCACAGCGAGAGGTTTGTGTGGAAAGTTATTTTTTCGCACACCGTGATGAAAAACTGTTGTTTGACCCGTGGGAGGCGTGGAGCGCTCGCCGAATCCTAATTTTCATCTCAATGTGTGGAAAGTGGAATTTCCTAAAATTTCACTTTACGCACAAGTTATGAAAATCCATTTTTGCGACAAAAATGTTTCATCTCGTCGCACTCTTTGCATGTTCGCGCAAAAAATTCTTTTTCGATCATTTTTAAAAAACTATTTCTTTGGCGCAAGTAAGGCTTGTCTGAGAACTCTGTCGTTTTTCTCTCAGTGTAGGTCACTCGACGAAAATAATAAAAAAAAAATCCTCAATTTGCGGAAATTTCTTTCCTCTATAAAGCATTTATCGATCAGTAGGTCAATTCCATAAGTACAAAAATAAACGAGCCCGTGATAACCAGCGATAGTGAGTCCAGTTACTCGTAATACCCCCGGTAGATACCTAATAACCCAGACAATTTCTCAGATACGATCAAAGGCGCCTTTGAGCATTATTAAATATTCACACGACTGGGTGAAGCGGAAATTTTTTCTCTCTAAATTCTAATTCTCTTAGAATTCTTTAATGCCTAAAGGAGGTTAGGCGGTGTTTGA
>NW_021681246.1:216051-305707 GCF_001412515.2 Diachasma alloeum | reverse complement strand
CTCTAAATTCTAATTCTCTTTGTATTTTTGGTTTTTTTTTTTTTTTTTTAGCCCCACTCCACAATCCCATCACTAAACACAGAGCTTTTTGTTATCAACTCTAGAGTGGAGATTCTTCGGGACTCGCGTCAGCCGGGCTGAATCAATGAGTGGGAAGGCAGAGTATCATGACAGGATGGAGAGTAGCACTGGGGATGACAGTTTGGACTTACGTGTTGGTGGATTTGTTTGTGACAGGCGAGATCAGTTTGTCAGGTGATATTCCTCGACGAAAGCCACCTTATTCCGTGATGGGGTCAAATGCCCTTGAGAGATCGGTACTAATGGATCGCCAGGAGAGACTGCAGCTCAACTGCGAGGAGGTGATGAGGATGGCTAGTCCTGAACTGGAGAATCTCAAGCCCAAGGACTTTCGGAATATTCTGGTGGATGAGGCGCACGAATTGCTTTACTGCTATGTACCAAAAGTAATGATTAGCCATACGCGCGCGAAAAAAAATCGTTGAAACACCTAATGAATTCGATGGAAAATTCTGTTGAATTTCTAGTGAAAATTTTGTTACAAAATTTTTTTATTGATAAATTCCGCAACTGCACTGCACATTTTTTTTTATAGAAAATGTCCAATAGAAACTATTTTATAGAATAAATGAAAATTTTTCTTGACGTTTTTTCTATTTCATTTTTCTTCTTTTTTCATGAAAAAAAAAGGAACAAAAACACTTGGAAAATTTGAGTGGAGAAATGTGAATAGGAAACAACTCAATAGAATACGTTGTATAGAAAAATTGAACTCTATTGATCTTGTCAATAGAATCGGGCGAAAACTAATAGAATGTTCACTAAAAATTCGATAAAACTTTGTGCGAATTCGCTAATTTTCTCTACATCCACTTAGTCCATCTCACCCCTAGTAAGTTAACAGGCACGAGACAATTTCATCGGAAAACCTAGCGAATTCAACAGAAAATTCTACTAGATTTGAGACATTTCTATAGGAATTCCTTGACATGAATTTTCCAATTTTTTTCCATTCTTTCTTCTTTTTTTAACTAAAAAAATCAAACAAGAAAACATGAAAAACTTGAGAATTTCTATAGAACTATCTCAATAGAATAAGTTGTATAGAAAAATCGAATGCTATTGATTTCTTCTACAGAAGATTTTCCATTGAATATTTCTATAAAAAAAACTTGGAGATAAGCTCCAGAATTTTTTAACGCAAAAATCAACACATCTTCTTAACAAAAAATTAATAGGACTCCAATAAAATTCCCATAGAATTCCAATACAAATGCAATAGAATTTCTTGCAGGAAGCGCCAGGTTTTTCCATTAAGTATTCCCATGAGTATGGATTCTGGACTCCGGGAAAAAATTTTCTCCGTCTATGGAATGCATTCATTGAGAGCAATTTGTTACCCTTATCGACAGGTAGCCTGCACAAACTGGAAGCGCGTTCTGATGATAGCAACCGGCAAATGGCCTGGAAGTGATCCCCTGGAAATTCCAGCCAATTTGACACACGCCCCTGGCACTTTTCTACGTCTGAGCAACTTCTCAATGCCCGAAATTGAGCAAAAATTGGCAACTTACGATGCACTCATTGCAGTGCGCCACCCACTGGAGAGATTGCTGTCAGCTTACAGGAACAAACTCGAGACGAGGGACGAGACGAGTTCAAAGTACTTCCAAACTCGTTTTGGAAGAAAGATCGTCAAGGTGGGAACGAAAACAGACTCATTATTTTTTTGCTGCGGTCTAATGTATTCAGGAATTTTCTAGGACCAATCCTTTTGGATGTGCTCCATGCTAATGATTTTTTTCTCTCTCATCCTTTTCGTAGAGATACAGAAAAAATGCCACCAGGGAGTCACTGCGCAAAGGCGATGACGTGACTTTCGGGGAATTTGTTGATTTTATCACTGATGATAATAATGGGACGACCAATGAACACTGGAGACCAGTCAGTGAATTGTGTCTGCCATGTATAGTTAATTATAATCTCATTAGCAAGTATGAGACTCTGGTGGAAGACGCCACCGAGGTGCTGGAGAGGATTGGAACGGGATACATAAGGTGATGGCCAACTGTATTTTCTTGAAAAAATTATTTATTGCACCCCTTCCGAACCCATTCTAGACAGACTCAACAAACTAACAACCAATTTCGTCCTTCAGAAGCTGGACCATATTCTTGATCTTTGTCACAAGCGCACCCCTAACGCCCTATCTCGATACATCAGTAACTTACTGCAGCTCCTTACAGAATCAATTTATGTCCGTCTAACCTTCTTTAGACAAGTTTTAAAATCAATACAACATCATCGCATTTCAAGATACATCAGTAGCTTACTGCAGCTCCTTACAGAATCAATTTATGTCCGTCTAACCTTCTTTAGACAAGTTTTAAAACCAATACAACTTCATCGCATTTCAAGATACATCAGTAGCTTACTGCAGCTCCTTACAGAATCAATTTATATCCGTCTAACCTTCTTTAGACAAGTTTTAAAATCAATACCCTGTCACTCTACTCGGAAATCTAAAGGCTATACGAACTTGTAAACCCGCTATTTTCCCCAATATTATTTTCCCCATTCTTATAACAACCACGCGAAACGTGCCTAAAAAGTTACTTTTTCGCACAGCGTGATGAAATAGTATATTTCATCACGCTGTGACGAAAAGTGAACTTTTCGGCACGCTCCGCGTGCCTAAAAGTCCAATTTCCGCCACATTGTGATGAAAAATATTGTTCGTAACTCGTGAAAAAATGTTTTTTAGCTCGTGGGATTATATCACTCGCCTTCGGCTCGTGATATAAACCTCCCACTCGCCAAAAAACACTTTTTTGCACTTGTTACGAAATATACTATTTCGTTACGAGTGCGGAAAAGTGTTTTTTGGCTCGTGGGAGGTTTATAGCACGAGCCTTCGGCTCGTTCAAGGCTCGTGCTATAAACCTCCCACTCGCCAAAAAACACTTTTCCCATGAGTATCGAACGATATTTTTCATCACAATGTGCGGAAAAGGGACGTTTTAGGCACGAGAAGTGTGCCTAAAAAGTTACTTTTTCGCACAGCGTGATGAAAACAAATTTTAATCGAACGAACGTACACAATTGCATAATTAACAATGTACAGTTTAAAAAATTCGGAGGCACACGGCATTTTTGTTAATTATTTAATTGTGTCCCTCGTATTGCGATAAAGTCAGCATATGGCATATAGCATCCTGCTTTCCACGTAATTCCTACCTTAAAAAAATCTAAGGTTTGACGGACTAAAATAGCGCGGGGATGATACAGAATTTGAAATTACATCGATGTATTTCGATGCTAATTGCACTTTCGTTATTTCAGTTTTCCATCGAAGCCAACAGGTCGCGAGCCAACGGAAAAAAAATTGGAGGATTATTACTCAAGGCTCTCGTTCAAACAACTCAGGAAACTAGCGGAATTCTACAGGATAGACCTGAAACTGTTCGATTACTCGATGGAGGATGTCCTGGGCTTCTCCCTCGCGTAACGTCGTATTGCCACTTATTGCAATGGAATTATTGAATAGATCGTGTGATTTATATAATGCTCACTGAAAAGAGTGTTCATCTTGATGGATGAATTAGTCACATATGCCCATGTGCCAATTTTATTCTACTGAATAGTAACAGAGATTGGTTTGGAGTCGCCTCAGGTATATAGACTAATAAAATCATTCTTTGTAAGAAAATATGTGCAATCAAATAAATACTGTCTTATATTTTTATTCTCATCTTTTATTTCATTGGAAGCGGAATACACGCAAAATTACATGGATTATATATTTCATGGGTAAATATGGAACATTTTAAAATTTTTTAAATATTAAAGTAAAAATCAATTTGTACAATTAAATTTCGAAATATTCTATCAAACAATAATTTAGGTAGGAAGATTGACGATTATTTGGATAATCGAAAATCAAGTACTTAAAGTTGGAATTAGCTTGGTTACCAACAAATTACATTTTAGTATTATCAAATATTTTATTCACCATCAATCGAAAAAATTAGCTAATAAATTCTATAATATTTTTAATTTGGTAAATCCTTTTTAATATTGCCAAGATCTAATATTATTGCCGATCCCTGAAGCATTGTATGAATTTTGGGATTCATACAATGCTCGTTGAAAAGAATGTTCGTCTTGATGGATGCACTAGTCACATATGATGATGTGCCAATTTTATTCTACTGAATGATAACAGTGATTGGTGGTTCGACGTTGCCTCAGGTGTAGACTAATGAAATCATTCTTTGTAGAAACAAAAATAGGTTCAATCAAATGAATACTGGGCCGTATATTTTTATTCTCATCTTTTATTTCATTGGAAGCGGAATACACGCAAAATTACATGGATTATATATTTCATGGGTACATATGAAACATGTTTATAACGAATACATAACAACAAGGGAAACTATCCTGTCGAATGATTACTAATCATCTAATATAATTATTACCAAAACACACAGAAGAAAAAATAAAATGTGCAAACTCGCTATTGCAGGACTTATTTAGTATAATTCATAACGAAAATTGAGGAATTTTTAAATTCTTTCTACCCCCGGTAGAAAAACCAGAGGTATCGAGGAAGGTGGGACAACATGGAACGTTTGTCATCGACTTGAAATCCCAATATCTCTGTTTATAAAAAAAGATCAAAGATATCTTTCACTTTGATTATCGGCTTTCTTTCAGAAAATGGATCATCAAAGTGGATCATCACAAACGTTCCACTTTGCCCCGGAAACTTCTGCTAAACTGACACGCACAAAAAAATTTTATAGAAAAATGTAGCGAATCGAGAGAAAATTCTAGTGAATTGTGATTTAACTTTTAGTTAAATTCTATTAGTTTTTGGGCGGTTTCTCGCTATTTTTCGTCCTTTTCTCATTAATAATATCAGAACAGAAAAACAGAAAATTTGAGCCGAGGAATTGCTATAGAAAATAGTTCAACAGAATGAGTTCTATAGAAATATGAAATTCTATTGATATTTCTTCTGTAGAATATTTTCCGTTGAACTGTAGGAATTCCTGGGCATGAATTTCCCAACTTTTTTCCACTCTATTTTTCCTTCTTAAGAAAAATAAATAAACTGTAAAACTGGAAAAATTTGCACCGAGGAATTTCTACAGAAAATATCACAGAGCCGGTTGTACCAAACTTTGTTAGCAAAATAAATCGTCAGAATAAATTTATATCTGGAGTGAATTTATGCCGCTGTTGGAAAATTTTAGGAAATACTTCCCAAATTAGTGGTATTACTGGCCTATAGTTATGATACATCGATACACCACGTTTTTTGGTGAAATACGTTGGATGAACTTTCAATCAAAACTGACGAAAATAAATTGTATAGAAAAATAATAATAAATTGTATAGAAAAATCGAATTCTATTGATTTATTCTATAGAATATTTTGCACTAAACATTTCTATTGAAATAAAAACTAATGGGAAGTTCAATAGAAACCAAATAAACTTTTCAAGCGAATCTGCTAGGTTTTTCTGACATTTTTTCTTACGTTAACAATTATGGAAAATTCCTAAATTATCATTCTTTTTCTGATTCGAATCCTTCTCGCTTTGCCTCAAGAGACTGTTCATTGTTGTTATCGTACAATGTATTTATCCTTTCTGCCGCACTGAAGTTTTCGGCAGAGCTTTCCGTTATCACTTCATACTTATTTCCAGTAGTTTCTCCTTTCGCGCTCCCCACGTCCAGCGATTGCGATTCTTCCACTCCTTCGACTGATGCTCCTATCGAATTTTGCGTTTTCGTCGGATGGACTTGTTTAATTTTTCTATGGTACCTATCACGATGGTCTTCTCTGATTTTTTTCTTTTCCTGTAGCCTTAACAGTTGAACCCTCTTTGAATCCTCACATTTCATCTGGTTTGAGAAGAAGAATTTTTGCAATGGATTGCTGAACGGAAATAAGTTCAAGAAGGCTGAGAAAAACTTTTGGAATGCTGAGAACAGAATAACGAAAGAGGAAATGAGGAATGAAGATTACTGTTAAAAGAAAATTCACAGTAGTGTGAAGAATTTTTCTATACAACTTATTCTATTGGAATATTTTTATCGGATTTTCCCGGCGTAAATTTTCTAAGCTTTTCGTTTGACATTTTCTTGATGAGAAGAGAAGAAAAATAGAATGAAAAAACTTAGCAAATTTGCAATTTTTTTTTCTTTATTTCAAATGAAAATGAAGACAAATAGAAACATTTAAATCAAATTTCCGCTCAATCGACAGTCTAGTATTATTAATAATAATTCATTTAAAATTGCCAAACAACATTGAATCATATAAGAAAATGACTTTTTCAAGGCTGAAGAAAAGATTAAAATCTAGACAAAAATCCAGGAAGAAATAAAAACTCCATGTCGAGTATGAAAATTATCGTCAGTGCCAAACATTTGTAACAAATAATTTACGTTTCCGGGTGTTCTGAAATGGCATGTCACGTAAATGTGGTGGAATTGCATTGGTTGGGCGCGCTATCCATGCCCGGAGAGGGAAATACTTTTGAATATAAAGTGTTGCTAGTGATAAAAACGCGCTGGTCAAATAAGAGACTATTTCATCACGCTGTGCGAAATAGTATATTTCGTAACGAGTGCAAAAAAGTGTTTTTTGGAGAGTAGGAGGTTTATATCACTCGCCTTCGGCTCGTGATATAATCCCACGAGCTAAAAAACATTTTTTCACGAGTTACGAACAATATTTTTCATCACAATGTGGCGGAAATTGGACTTTTAGGCACGCGGAGCGTGCCGAAAAGTTCACTTTTCGTCACAGCGTGATGAAAAAGTAACATTTTAGCCCCTAAAAAAAATTAACAATCATGAAGTACATGAACGGGCATTCATTCATTCATTCCTTAAAGTCAATCAATATTAGAATTAAATTACGATTTTAAATTCATTTTTTTTTGTTACACTCCACGACTTAATCGAATAGTATATTCTTCCTACTTCAAACGATGATAAGGTCTTCTACTTACGGGTGTAGCATACAATGCCTTCGGTTTTCTCGATATGACGATTGATAAGTTTGATTTCCTTGCTCACTGTTTTGTGTTTATCTTCCAAATGGTTATAAGAGGTGGCGAAAGTACTTCCAATGATGGTTAAACCGACGAAAATTAATACAATTCTGGTCTTCATGGTTTTTCTTTCAACGACTTTAACACTGGGAGATATATTTTTCGTATGGAAATCCTACAGATTTCGCACCGGAATTTCAAAGAAATCTTTATCAACAAAGTGTCGTAAAAAATGTGGTAATAATTTATAGGCGTTTCTGGAAACCTCTTTCCATCCTTCTATTTGCGCATTCAATTCATTGCGTCGCAAATTTTGGATTTAACATGCAATTATTGCAACTAAATAATTATTACAATAATAACAATATTATTATTATAATAATTATTGCTTTTTATTATTGCAATTTATTGCATGGAAAAAATTTGAAAAAAATCATACCCAGTCAGTATTATCTAAATTCAATTTCGCAAAATATTGATATTTTATCAAACATTTCCCTCTTATAAATAAATAATAAAACTTGTTTGCAAAATGGTGGATTATTTCTTATGAGGTGTCGAAAAAATTCGTGATTTTTTTACACCTAATGAAGAAAAATTCAGATTTTAATCTTTGATTACAATGGAAATCTTGATTTTCACATAAGACACTGGGTTCAATCCTGATTTTTAAACATTTCTTCTTTGAAAAATCAAAACGATAATTAAATTGGGAAAAAAATTAGAATTCCGAATCTAATCGGGTTTTCTGCAATTTTTTTGCAGTTTTCACTAATCTTTGAATTTACCGTAAGGGTAGAGCTACTTTAACGTTTACACCGGACTCCCGTTCTGTGGGATCGCTATCGCACGGAGAGAAATGTTCAGTAAAAATTACGGAACTCCAATTCGCTCACCGGTTACAGAATCGACTCTGAAAATTTAAGTGACGGTATCGTAATTTTTCACAGGAGATTCAGATAAAAATTACGTGGACGCAGCCGCTATGTGAACCCAAAAAAGCCAAAATAATAAAATTAAATTGACTAAGTCACATTCATTGATTTTCACCTAAAAATTAACGTGAAATTGATCTTTTCATCTGTTTCCTGAATCCCATCCCAGAAAACAATTTTTGCCAGTGCTATCTAAAATTTAACGGGACATGTAGACTTGCACAGGATCCAACTTCACGTTCTTTATAGACTTCCTTTTTTGTCGGCAATTTGTCGACACATTGTCGACATATTGTTTGCTGGGATGTACAATCGTCAAAAGACGTTCGTAAAGAACGTGAAGTTGCATTCCATATCTAGACTTATACAGGATGCAACTTCACGTTCTTAATAAACTTCCTTTTTTTGTCGGCAATTTGTCGACACATTTTCGACATATTGTTTGCTGGGATGTACAATCGTCAAAAGAAGTTCGTAAAGAACGCTAAGTTGCATTCCATATCTAGACTTATACAGGATGCAACTTCACGTTCTTAATAAATTTCCTTTTTTTGTCGGTAATTTGTTGACACATTTTCGACATATTGTTTGCTGGGATGTACAATCGTCGAAAGAAGTTCGTAAAGAACGCGAAGTTGCGTCCCATGTAGACTTCCACAGGATGCAACTTCACGTTCTTTATAGACTTCCTTTTTTTGTCGACACATTGTCGACATATTGTTTGCTGGGATGTACAATCGTCAAAAGAAGTTCGTAAAGAACGTGAAGTTGCATTCCATATCTAGACTTATACAGGATGCAACTTCACGTTCTTTACAAACTTCTTTAAACGATTGTAGTCTATTATGGGTAGCAAATAGTATCCATGAGAGTTAATCATGGAGTGGATTGGTAAAAAGTATTTTTTTTTTATTTCTATGAACACATTAGGCTAATACAAAATGAATTCACATGAAAATTGATAAAAAATGCTGTAGATGAAAAATGACCGTCATTGTTTCTTTGAAAATGTGACGGTCACATGACCATTATATGACGGACCAGTGACTAGAGATGCAAAATGATCGTCATTTTTTAGATCACGTCATATGACCAAAAAATGACGGTCTTGTGACGGTCATGTGACGCACAAATTTTTCAACTACAAATGATTGTCACAAATTGTTGTCAAACCATCTATATAGTTGCATAATGACGGTCATAACTAATTTCCAATTTGTGACGGTCATGAATAAAACAAAATAGTTTCATCTATATGGATGGAAAAAAATTGTGATTTCCATTTCAAAATCCGGATTAGGCCAATACAAAAGGAATTCAACTCAAAATTGACCGAGAAAAACATTAAGTTTTATCTATATAGATGAAAAATGACCGTCATTTTTTCTTGACAAGTTGTGACGGTCACGAAGGGGGAGGGGGAATTGTGACAGCCGTATTAACGCCTCGCGATGTGACCGTCAATGCCGGTCACATGACCGTCATTGCCGGTCACATGACCGTCATATGACGGGTCATGTGATGCATTTGCATCTCTACCAGTGACGCATTTGCATCTGTAGATGGCAGCACGTTGACATTCCCCGCCTCATCACACAAATTTACCCCCGAGTTTCGCCTCTATTCTTTTCAAAATCCCAGAATGCTTTCGTATTTTTCGTATCTTGTTTTGTCCTGAACCAAAAACTGTGTGTAACGATATAAATATCGAAAAACTTCAATGGCACTGGACTTGAACATCACCAATAATCCTGTGTGAACGATGAAAAATAACTCTCAGTGAAAAAATCGTCAATTGAACCTCAAATATGTTGAATCAAGCAGTCGTTGAGGCACTCTACTCAGCCACATACATCGAGAATTACCTGGATTGCGTTGAAAATCTTCCAAACGACGTTCAAAGATATGTGTCTCGTTTACGTGAGCTGGACGCCACATGTCAGAGTAAGTTTTATTCATAAAATCGTTCTTTCCCAGCGAGAGCCACGACAAATCCGAGTACTTTATTCTGATCACATCCAGCGAATTGGACGTCCTGATCCTCTGATTTCAAGTTTTCGTTATATTTTCATTCACCAATCCTTCGTTGTACTCTTCAGCATACCTCAGGGATGTCGACCAACAGCAGGAGCACCTCAAAGTTGACACCGATGTGACGCAACGTCGACGAGCACTGCTGAGAGTCCAGCAGTCACTCATAGCAGCTCAGGAAATTGGAGATGAGAAGCTCCAAATTGTCCAGCAGATTCAGGATCTTATCGAGAATAAAACTCGTCAATTGGACCTTGATTATCGTAATTTAGGTAACTATCAGATCATTATTGCATTATTGGTTGGAGTGAAATCAATTTTTCTGGGTTGTTTTTTATTATTTCGTCGGTGTAGTTCAACACTGACACAGCATTTTATTGATAACATTAAGGGGAGACTATTATGAGTTTTAAAAGTCGTGGGTTATTGGAGTGAGACTTTTCGTACGTTGAAGATCGATTATATCGATCTGAAAACGAATAATTAGAAAAAAATGTTGGAAAAAAGCTAAACATTTTCAAAAGAGCATTTTTGAATAATATTGGGAAATAAACCCAATAGGGAGGAAATTGCAAATTAATAATTTGATGTATCTAATGACTGTTAGGTCGTCATTTGTCACAGAAGTCAATGGCTGTCAGGCCGTTAGCTACCATGATGAACTATCCATTCACTATTTCCTCTCTATCGGACTTATTTCTTAATCTTGATTAAAAACGCTCTTTGAAAATGTTCAGTTTGTTTATCTCCTTTTTTTGATTGTACAATCATAATTTTTAGGGACTCCTGCGTGATGTAAAATCCAATGGAAATAGCGATATATTTTACATTATGAAGATGGAAAAACAATCGAGATAACGTTCGTAAAATAATCCCTCCGGGCCTTAACGTTAGCCAAAAATTGAATAAAAAACACAGAACATATTAACCCAGATAAATTGTTGTGTTAAGGCCCGGGTGTACTATCTTTCGAACGTTATCTCGATGTTTTTTTTTCATCTTTCTTCCTCTGAAATTGTCAGTTAAGTCCTGCATCGTGCAGAAGTTTTGAAAAATTACGAATGAATAATCAAAAAAACGTAGCAAAAATTCTTAATTTTTTCAACGAGCATTTTTAATGTATATTCAGAATAAGTTGAACAAGAAGAAATTGAAAAATGTATCTGATTTACGGTGACAAATGGCGGCCTGTCACCCAATATCATGCAGGGGGAAGACTGATTTCGTAAATCTTTTCCCACACTGCACAGAGACATTTATTACGGAAAAGGCTCTTTGAAAAAAGTTGTAATATTTTGGAGAATTTTTTAATCACACTTTTATCACATAAAAATAGCAGATGACTACACACCACTGTTTTAAAAATTGAGATACCTAGCTGTCACCTAGCTGATGAGGAGTTGGTGTTTTGTTATCCACCACGGAAAATGACAGCTAATAGATAATTTGCTACAGCGAATCAGATATTTGTAATTTCCACTTTTTTCAACTCATTCAGAATCTCAATTAAAAACGCTCTTTGCAAAAGTTCAGAAATTTTTCTATTTTGTTTATCACTATCATAATTTTTTGGGAATTTCTACATGAGGTACCACTCAATTGACAATTTTGGATTACGAAAGATGAAAAAATCTAGATAACGTTCGAAGGATAGTACACCCGGGCCTTAAGGATATTCTACACCCTTTCTGCTAAAATTCGCGTTTTTTTAATGTTTCTGGCAAACTTATGATAGAATTGACCTGAAAAAATATAACATTTTTGCGTTTTGTCATTATTTAATGACTGACGAAATTTTAAGGTGGTGCGAAATTTTCCTGCGTTTTCTCTAAACTTTTAAAAAGAATCACAAAACTGTAGAAAAAACGCATGAAAATTATCGCACCACTACGCAACTTCGTGAGCCATTAAAGAATGACAAACCACAAAATCGTTATATTTTTTCACGTCACTCCCATCGATAATTTGCCAGAAAAATGAGAACAACGTCAATTTTGGCTGAAAGGGTGTCGAACATCCTTAAAATATTCAACAATAAATTCACAAGATCAACTGTCTTCCCCTCCCCAGATTTCGGAAAAGAGCAGGAGAACAACGATACGAATCGTGAGGCCACAGCCACCACCAACTCCACAACGACAGGCAACTCCAACATCGTGGAACGTCAGCCAAAACGTGCGAGAAGAACTCGTACGGACAATCTCGCAGACTCCAGTGGAATAGACATGATGGTGATGTCAGAAAATCGCTCGACCGGCTTATCGAATACGAGCAATGGCAATCAGAAGAAGACGACAGCAGCAGCAGCTGGCAAGAAGAAGAAACGAAAGTCTCGTCAGGGCAATCAGCAGAATCAGCAGCGAGAGGACACGCCACCTCCCATAGACGACGACATCCAGGTGGACCCAGACGAGCCGACCTACTGCCTCTGCGACCAGATATCGTACGGCGAGATGATCCTCTGTGACAATGATCTCTGCCCCATCGAGTGGTTCCACTTCTCCTGTGTCTCCTTGAGTACAAAACCAAAGGGCAAATGGTTCTGCCCGAAGTGCCGAGGCGACAGACCAAATGTCATGAAACCCAAGGCCCAATTTCTGAAGGAGTTGGAACGCTACAACAAGGAGAAGGAGGAGAAATCGTAGCAGGGACAGAATCGTTGAGAAATCATTTAAGAAAATGGTTTAGGTGAACAGGATATTTCGAGGAATAATTGGCCATTCGGTGTCCA
The DNA here is from genome assembly GCF_001412515.2 of Diachasma alloeum. NCBI lineage: Eukaryota > Metazoa > Arthropoda > Insecta > Hymenoptera > Braconidae > Diachasma > Diachasma alloeum. Next base: position 292,916 of record NW_021681246.1, on the reverse strand, counting down.
TTCCAGAGGAGAAGAAACATCACTCTTGTTGAAAAGCACTAGAAAATAATCGAGGGGTAATCACTCGTGAAATTTGGGGTGTAAATGGTATTGAAATCCCGTGAAATTATGTAAAATATTGAATGAAAGCCGTTGAAGTAGCTGGGGTTCCATGAAATCCTGTGGATTATTGAATGACATTCTTTGAAATATCGTGAAATGCCTTTCAATTTCAGAAGCTTTGTGAAGAAATTCACGAATTCAGTAGAGAAGTCCATTTTTTTACTCAAAAAATGAGAGAAAATAGAGTTTTAATTTTTTTTTATTGATGACATGTGGCTGTACAGGCATAAAATCTTTCAAATAACCATCTTACCAGGATTTTCGATGGATTGAGTTGGATTTTGGTTTCCACACACATAATATAGTGACGAAAAAAAAAATGAACTTTTTCGAAAATTCAAAGTTTTTGATTATTTCCATTTTTTGCTCAGAAATGGTAGAGACAATCAGATTTTAGTATTATACAAACTGAAGCCCGTGATACACCAATAAATTATAATTCTTTAAAAAATTTTGATCCTTTCTTTTGCAAAACTGCCATATTAATATTTTTTTTAATTGTGGTTCATTGGTGCGTCATAGCCTTCAATTTGCACCATATTAGAATGTGATTATCTCCCCCAATTCTGAGAAAAAAAATCGAAAAAATGGAAAATTGACATTTTTTTTAAATGTCATTGTTTTTTCGTCATTATATTATGTGTTTAGAAACCAAAATTCAAGACAATCCATTGAAAATCCTGGTAAGGGGCTTATTTTAAAGATTTTTTAAGTATAAAAAATAATTCCCCCTAATAATTCTCCCTGCAACTTTCGAATTTCACTTTCACCTGAGTTTTCGAAAAATATCTCCGAATCTAAGCGAGATAGCGAAACTTTCGTAGAAACCTTTTTTATAGATCTTAATCTGTCCTACAAAAAAGGTTATAACAAAAATTTCGCTATCTGGCTTAGATTCCGAGATACTTATTAAAAAGACTAATGATCAAAATCTAATTGAACCATTTTACCGCTTCACTACTGAATTTCGCGACATCTTTGAAATTCTCAGCAAAATTTAATCGGTTTAGATCATGGAATTGCCCAATTTCTTGAAAGTATATGGAGTTTCTCAGAGTGTCTTTAAAATCCTTTGAATTTTTGAGGATTTCTCAGGATTTCATGAAATCTCAAAGATTATTTCAAAATCCTTGAAATATTGAATCTTGAAATCCTGTACAAATTGCTTCGGAGTGATTACCCACTCGAAAATAATAATAATTTATACACTGAGAGATGAATGGACTAAAATCACAAAGCAAATTTCTGGAGCCAACAATATCATCTTTTGATGATAAACGTTTTGGGCCTAGAATTCTGTAAAATAAGACAGGCCATCTACGAGTTCTGTGGAGTGTTCATGACTTTAGCACGACCACTTCACGATGAAATGAGAATTTCTTGACTCAACAGATGGTGTCTTATCGTGTCAGGAGACAAGGAAATGAATGAAAATAGTAAAAGAATTATTTATGGTATTTATGCGATTTTCATAGCTCAAGAAATTCCTTCTGTGATATTAGCTCATTTTTTCTCCCAGTGAATGATTTAAAAAAATTCTGACAACCTAGTTGTCTCACAGCCTCACAGTGGCAGTATTATTTTACATTTTCAATTGAACATATGGAGAGTTCAAGGAGGAGGATGTCATGTGACATTTAAAATATCCCGATTGTAAATAAGCATTACATGTATTTTAACAGATTCATAACTTGATTAACATACTAGTTTTTTTTAATTAATTCAATAAAGATGTTGGTTTAATTTCCTAATGAAACGTAATTTGAGATTTATTTCGTTATCGTACATAATTCTAGACCTTAAGCTTTAGAAAAGAAAATTATGGAAAATGAGAGAAATAGTATCGCGGGATTGCAATATTCCTATTTATTTCTTCTTTACAAGTAGAATAAATCCAAATCGGTCATACTCCGTAACATTATTTCCAACTTTTGCCTAAATCCATTGAATTTTATTATTATTGTGTATAATCATTTTATTAAGTCACCTCACACTCTCTATTTTATAATTCGCAAGTTATACCTCAATTCTACGCGCAACGAAATAAGTGAATACACAAAATTAATATCATAATATACTTATAAGTAATCATCACATGAGTTTTAATGACAGGGCAGAGGATTAATGTTGATTCTGCTCTGAATCAGAAGCTAATTTTGGAACTGTGTTCGTTTCATTGTTTTCTTACTAGGCCTTGCGCCTATGGTGATTCTGCATCGGTGTCAGTGTTCAGGAAATTTCGTGTAAGGTTTCCATATTTTTTGCGTCGCAAATCCCTCGTAAATGTCGTTGCAATTGTTATTAACGATTCAATTGTTTTAATTGGTCTTGCAATGAAACTAGGAGAGATTGAAGAGACAATTATCATCATGAACTCTACACAATCTAGTAAAGGAATTTTGTGGCTTTTGTGAATTCGACGTATCTCCTTTTGATTTCAAGATAGCACAAGCAGAAATGCACATGATGAGATATTTATTATGGCTGTCATAATTCCCTTCCGCCCCTTTTTGACTCATACAATATTCTAAGAGAAATTACAGACATTTTTTGCGCAGTTTTGAGGGTGAGGAATTTGGAGTCAAAATTTCCGCTTCAACTTTGTTGTACATTCTTAGAAATTTTGTTAAATTTCATGGAAAATACGATAGTAATTCTCTGCAGAGTGACATTGAATCGGATTTAGGGGAAAAATGGTTATGAAATTTCAAGTTTTAGGTAGAATTCAAGAAAATTAATGAGTTTTCAGTGGGAGTGAAAATGAAATTTCACAACTTGATTAAGATTTCAATGGAACATGAATATTTTGCAACAATATGACAAATTTTCAATTTTTCCCTGAATTTTTACGGAATAATTTAACTGAAAAATCAAGTATTTTATTGATTTTCAGATCATTCGGATCGAAAATCAGTGGAATATTTTATTTTTCAGTGGCAATATTTCCTGAAATTTCAGTGAAAATTAAACATAATCGGTCGAAAATTGAGGTATTTAGACGTTTTTGTAGATTTTGAGCTTTTAGAATCTTCCAAAAATCTCGAATCTTCGATTTTTTCCACTTTTTCATCTAGAACACATTATAAACTTTCACGATCGCTCAGTGCAAGACATTTTGCTCTTGAAAATTTTCAAGCCACGAGCCACGAGTTTCTCGATATAATTCAGTAGCGAAGTGGTAAAAAGAGATAAGTCAATTTTAACTATCTCGGAATCTAAGGGAGATAGCAAAATTTTTGTTATAACCTTTTTTGTGGAGCTGATTGAGTGCTACAAAAATTGTAATTACGAAAATTTCGCTATCCTCCTTAGATTCGGAAATATTCCTCAAAAACTCAACTGGGAGATGAGTTGACTCATCTCCGTTTACCACTTCACTACTGAATTGAAGACGTACAGCTCGAAAAACTGCTTAAAAAATCTGTATGTCATTCTGTGGTCCTGAAGTTCAGAGATTTTGACTGAAAACTATAAACGTTTCATCTCCGCCTTGTTAACAACAATCACAACGTCTGATTTTTCGGAAGTAACAACCCAAAAACCATGAAAATCCCTCATAAAGTCTCATGACCACCGCCACTGATACAGGATCACCACGGCCATCCGGACTATAACTAGTACGCGTCGGCGAGCAGCTAGAACAGATTTGACTGGTTTATTTCATCTCCTCATTTCTGATAACGTATTTTTCGATCATGGGGATGGATCATGCGTATGTGATAATGAGATTGAAAGCGTCTGGATGTCTCCAGTGATGGCGTCTGGAGGTTTTGCCATTGTGGACTAATGTCAACGGGCATCGTCTACGTGACTCTCCTGAAAATTTAGCCAGGACTGCTCGACAACAGTGGCAACACGCTTCTCGTACTCTCTCTTGTTCTCCTGGTACAACTGCGCTGCCAGTGAATTCGCCGGTGAATTCGGATTTGGCTCGTCCAATAACGACTGAAACATATCAAGTGAAGTAGAAAAAGAAACATCAAAAAATTGCAGGGCGCTGTATTTTCCGTACAGCTGTAAATTACGAGGATACGTCTACGGTTTTTCCTTCTCTATTTCGAAAAATCGCCGATTTTTTCCAAATTCTGTTGAAAACCTCATTTCTTTTTTTATCAACTAGACCTGTGCACGCTTATCTATTCGTTGTCAAAATTAAGAAATCGAATTTATTGAACTTCATATAGTCGTAGATGTTTTATAAATATTGATAGTGACTTGAAGAGTTAAGAGAACGAAGAGTGAAACATCAATGAATAATTTTTAATCTTCGATTAATTCTTTTTTTTTTTACTTTTTAAAATAATCTGATTAAAATTTGTAATTATTGAAAAATGAGGGGAGGGTTATGAATTAATTTCCGAGGAAGCTGAAAAAATTTCTTGAATTCTTCGGGAAATTTCAGTTTTCTAGATAAACGTAGACCTTCAAGGATTTTTCTCAAATTATTTGGGAAACCGAAGAATTTTCATGAATTTTGTAGAGTTTAGAATTTATGTATGAAAATCTGAGAAGCGAGAATTGATCATTTTTGGGTATGATAAATATAAAAAAATTAAAATTTGGGAAGTGAAGAATAATTTGTGAGTTGAAAAAATTCAGAAATACTATGTTTTTTTTCTCATGATCAACAACTACGCAATTTAGATATGTGTTTTGATATAAAGATAAACTTCACACACGAAAAAATGACAAATATGACGCAGAAAAAAATGTTGGCATTTGAAGAATTTGAAAATACTGGGGATTTGTTTCAGCGGCTGCTTCAAGTGACTGATTGACCAATCAGAATTCAGGATTAGCGGTCAGGCAGTTTCGAGATATTTCGATTTAAAACAACTTCACGTTTCTTTCATCTTTGGTTTTATCAATTTTTCTCAATTTTTTTGGAAACGTCCCGAATTTTCTTAAATTTTTTCCGAATTTTTTTAGAAAACAACTGTGTTTCTCCGAATTATTACACAGATACCCTTTCATTATGGCCTTTCTCCTGTCAGATTCGATATTCCTTTCTCCAATTAATTGTTTATAATCATTCTCATTGCAAAAAGCAAAACGACTGATAAGAATCACAATGTCCCAATTTATCAGCTGTTAAATTTTCATATTACAATAAATGATTTGCTCACTGAATAAGATTTTAATCATAATTACAATTCAATTCCTTCTAGAACACACTTTAGAGTGTGAATTTCTGGAATTCGATGTTTGTTGAAACTCTGGTAAAAGTGCGTGCCCGCACTGTTATCAATTTTTAGTTAGTTCACACGGTAATTCAATTAATCTGTTGTTCATCTCATCAATATAATTCCGTGCTTAGAATATTGTCATCTCGTGTTTTCATCACCAAATTAAAAATTAAAACTTCATTTGGAATAATGAGTCACAGCTTCTTTTCATTCATATCAGAAATTTTGTATTTGGATATGAATATTATTCGTTCAAAGTGAAAAACTCGATCATCATTTTCACTATATTGCATTCAGATTCTCCTATCCTCAACGTCAAAAATGTGAGACAATCTCATAATTCTAGCTGTTAATTCTACTCAACTTTGTTCGAAGAAAACCCTAGTAAACGCAACATTAAGAAAGTAGAATTATTCTATTTTCCTCTGACCTAAATGCTTTGGACAATTATGATTCGATCTACAAAAAAGGTCATGCAAAAATTTTGCCATCTCCCTCAGATTTCCAGATATTCATCTCATCAGTCTAATTCTGTGCTTAGAATATTGTCATCTCGTGTTTTCATCACCAAATTAAAAATTAAAACTTCATTTGGAATAATGAGTTCACAGCTTCTTTTCATTCATATCAGAAATTTTGTATTTGGATATGAATATTATTCGTTCAAAGTGAAAAACTCGATCATCATTTTCACTATTTGCATTCAGATTCTCCTATCCTCAACGTCCNCAATTCAATTCCTTCTAGAACACACTTTAGAGTGTGAATTTCTGGAATTCGATGTTTGTTGAAACTCTGGTAAAAGTGCGTGCCCGCACTGTTATCAATTTTTAGTTAGTTCACACGGTAATTCAATTAATCTGTTGTTCATCTCATCAATATAATTCCGTGCTTAGAATATTGTCATCTCGTGTTTTCATCACCAAATTAAAAATTAAAACTTCATTTGGAATAATGAGTCACAGCTTCTTTTCATTCATATCAGAAATTTTGTATTTGGATATGAATATTATTCGTTCAAAGTGAAAAACTCGATCATCATTTTCACTATTTGCATTCAGATTCTCCTATCCTCAACGTCCAAAATGTGAGACAATCTCATAATTCTAGCTGTTAATTCTACTCAACTTTGTTCGAAGAAAACCCTAGTAAACGCAACATTAAGAAAGTAGAATTATTCTATTTTCCTCTGACCTAAATGCTTTGGACAATTATGATTCGATCTACAAAAAAGGTCATGCAAAAATTTTGCCATCTCCCTCAGATTTCCAGATATTCATCTCATCAGTCTAATTCTGTGCTTAGAATATTGTCATCTCGTGTTTTCATCACCAAATTAAAAATTAAAACTTCATTTGGAATAATGAGTTCACAGCTTCTTTTCATTCATATCAGAAATTTTGTATTTGGATATGAATATTATTCGTTCAAAGTGAAAAACTCGATCATCATTTTCACTATTTGCATTCAGATTCTCCTATCCTCAACGTCCAAAATGTGAGACAATCTCATAATTCTAGCTGTTAATTCTACTCAACTTTGTTCGAAGAAAACCCTAGTAAACGCAACATTAAGAAAGTAGAATTATTCTATTTTCCTCTGACCTAAATGCTTCGGACAATTATGATTCGATCTACAAAAAAGGTCATACCAAAATTTTGCCATCTCCCTCAGATTTCCAGATATTCATTGAAAATTGGCCATTAGTCAAAATCGCCTCAAACCGTTCGCCGCTTCGCTACTAATTTATGGATATCCCCTATTTTCGATACTGCATAAAGACTTTTTTCCAAAATGACCCCATAGACGTATCCACGTGAAAAAATTCTCAAATCAGGATTAAACACGAATAAAGAAAATGATTTTCGCATCACATGCGTTTTATTCCTTTTTTTCCTTTCTCATTATTTTATGTGTATATATATTTATATATGTATAGGTGAATTTAGGTATGATACCAAGTGCCAGAATTGAATTCAAGATATAACAACTCTGTGCTCGTACAGAACATTCGCCTCTATCAAACGAATCATTTGTTTTGAAAAAGAACAGAATAATAATAACACAATATAACTACACAATTATTATTTTATTATACCCTAGAATTTAATAATTACTAATTGTCTCGTGTTATTGGTTTTCCCTCGTATCTGTCCTTCTCATTAAACTCCCTCGTACCGCATTATCCGTTGAAAATCAAATAAATAAATACACAATTTTCCATCACAATTCATCGTACAGAGTGGTAAAAATTTTGTTCCTAATTTTCCAACTGATGATAGTTCATAGAGCTTTGGTGCCTGATTATTCCAATGCGTTTAATGTTTTATCGTTTTTTTTTTTCAATTTTTCATTCTCATTAATTGATTTAGGGAGTGACGTGCTAAGCGGTTAGCGTTAACTCCTCAGTAAGGCTGGACAATCGCTTTCACAAATGATGTAGTACGTTGATGGTGGATGTTGACGCGATGATGCCAAATTAATCAGCGACTAATCCACAAAACTTTGCTCGACACAAGCCTTCACTCGTTTCTCGTACTCGCGTCGATTCTCTTTATACAGTTGTGCTGCCATTGAGTTGGCAGGTGAATTCGGGTTCGGATCACTTAACAGCGACTGCAATCACACAAGTCAACAATACCAATTACCAATTTATTTATCATTCTGGGTTTTGATGAAGTCACGGGGAGACTTTTATGAGTTTTCAAAGTTTCGGGCTGTCGGGGTGAGGCGTCTCAGGCGTTACAGATCGATTATATATGAGTAATATGAGTGAAAACGAGAAATCAGTGCAAAACAAATATTTATAATACTTTGAATTGGTTTTAAATCGAAAAAAAATCGGGAAATAAAAAAATGTCAGCATTTAATCCAAAACGAAATTGCCTATTTGGATATGGGCATATCCACGAGAAATCAGCAGGACAAAAAGTCGATGCTGGGGATTTTTGTCTGATTTTTTATCTGAACAGATGGCGATTAGACAAAAATTTTGAAACAAGAACAATTGAAAAATATGGACAATTGAGAAAGTTGTGATTTTTTTTTGTAAATTGAGGCTAATTTCGAAAAAAAAATTTTGAACAAAAACTAGCCATTTAAAAAAAATCATAATCCTCTCAATTATTGATATTTTTTAATTTTTCTTCTTTCCAAATTTTTGTCTAATCGCCAATTTTTCAGAAAAAAATTGTTTTGTAAAAAGTAATTCGCAAATAATTTCATAGGAAAACCTACGGAATTCGATCGAAAATGGAATTTCTATTGAACTTCTATTAATTTTCGGCCGATTCTATCGAAGAATTTTTTAAGTTCTACTGCGTTTTTTCCATAAAATTTCTAATAAAAACTACACTATAAAAAAAATTAGTAGAATTTCATCTTTCTAGATTTTTTCTATGGGAACTCCTCAACATGAATTTTCTACGCTTCTTCCACTCTACTTTTCTTCTCTTCTCATTAAAAACATCAAAGAAAAAAAATTGGAAGATTTAAGAATAAATTGCATAGAAAAATCGAATTCTATTAATTTTTTCTACAGAAAATATTCCATTGAATATTCTACTGAAAAAAGAGCGGATAAGCCACAGAATTGTTCAATGAAATCGGCCAAAAATTAATAGAAAATTCGATAGAAATCTGATAGAATTCTCTAGTTAATTCGCCAGGTTTTTCTATGAAATTTTCGTATGTGATTCTGCCCAGTTTTTTCAATTTGAAAAACCTCTATAACTAAAAATCGCCGGGGTAAAAGAACAATGGAAATTTTTTTTGCACCAATTTTTCGTTTTTATACATATGTAATCCATCTTTAACGTATGAGACATCTCACTCCAACTTTAAAAACTCATAGTAGTCTCCCCTTAATTCTGGGTTATGATTAGATCAATCATGAACAGATGTTTGCACAGCTTGATGGTATTTTTCATTTATTTCAGTCCAATAAGTGACAAAAATTAACCACAAAATGATAAATAAAATATAAAAAATATGAATACTGACTTGATCAGAGACTTTACTGAATTGCAACCGCTGTTAAGGCGACGACTGATGATTCGTCAGTAATTGATGACAGACTTTTCATTCATCGAGTTATTTCAAGAGTTATTCGTTTTAATCAATCTCAGAAATGATGATTAATACAAATGCCTGTTATATATTATAATTAAAGTTCAGTCAAGGTTTTCAACTGAATATTTATGAATAAAAGAAATGTTAGTTAGAGAGAGAGACATGAGGTATTTCATGTTAAATCGGTCGACCCTTAACCGAGATTTTTTTACAGGGTTGAAAGGGTTAAAAAATTGTATGTCGAATTTTTCTACAGCTCGTCATAGAGATATGTTCTCCTTTCGGGCGTTTGCGTTTTTCTCACATTTATTAGAACACAAAATTTCGAAAAAAAAGTTGGAAAATATGGATTTATCCAATTACGTCACGTTTTGTCTTTCATTTCGTTTTCATCCATTTACATATTCGAAACAAGTGTTTTAAGCCATACTAGGAGTTGGACAACGTTCTGAATCTATTTTATTGTCATTTTTTTTGTTTGTCGAGTTGTTAAATTGAGCAGGGATAGCCATATTCATAAATTATAATTACCGTTAAATTTTGAAGTAGTCAATTCGCTAAAATCACTTCCGAATTTTTAATTATTGAATTAATCATGAATTTAAATATTTCAATTCCGAATTATTTTATTAATCAATTATTGAGTTTAATCGAAAATCCTTTTTAAAAAATTTAGTATTATTTACTTAATAGGAAATTTACAGCTCCATGCTGTCAAATATTTAATTTATCATCAATTGGAAATTTATATTATCAATTATTTTACTATTTTTTAATTTCGATGAGTATATTTCAGTAGCGAAGCGGTACACCGGGTCGAGCGAATTTAGACTATTAATCAGTTCTTAATGAATATCTCATAACCTAAGAGAGATTGCAAACATTTTTTGTAGAGCGAATTGAGGGCTATAAAAATGGTGGTAATGAAAAATTCACTATTTCTCTTAGTTTCGAAGATATTCCTCAAAAACTCTGTGAAGAGTTAAGTCGACTCAAACCAGTTTATCGCTTCGCTAGTGATTTAAACCTTAATCAGTATAAGTCGGAAATTCTTTTAATATTGAAGAATCGTATCATTGATGGCCATCCCTGAAAATGAGTTGGGAATATTTATTGTCTTTCGATAATGGTGATTATACTTTCAAACACTAATTATTTAACGGTTTGCGGCTACACCGGGGTTACTCATCTCTTAATTATCATACCTACATAAGTGCACCCCGTGGTGTTTATCCAACACAGTAATTATGTTCAGAGGCTTCTGGGTACTATTGGCCGAGTAGAAATCTCAGTTCTGCGTTTGGTGTAGATTAGGGGAAAGATTTTCATATCAGTTGTTAGTGTCTTTGCACTCACGTTACTTCATTCCATTAAGAAATCAACATTTTTCATTCGTAAAATATATAATATATAATATATAATATATAATATATAATATATAATATATAATATATAATATATAATATATAATATATAATATACAGTAAAATATAAACACACACGTTTTTTTATTATATTTGTTCTCCTGGTGGAGTATGAGGTCAGCACTTGAAAACACCATTTCATTTTTTCTAATAAAAACTTGAACGGAAAAAAAACTACGAGGCTTTATAGAAATAGATTTTTTCCAAATTTTCAACATTTCTCTCTTAGTGTTTGAATGAATCTTTCGTAGAATTGAACAGCGCAAATTCCAATCTTACGGGCATAAATCTGTTCAGCAGAGAATATGATAAAAATATAACACTTCGTTGTGGCATTTACAAGGTGACTGTAACAATCAACATTATTTAGAGACTTTGTAAGGATTCTCAACGAAAAATGGGAAATTCCAAAAACCAATGTTAAAATAAAATGGATTTAGGACTTTGCTCAACTTCTGGTACAGCTCAAAATACTTGTTTCAGATGTAAGAATGCATGAGAAGAAAATGAATGAAAAAAATGTGACGTAATTGGAAAAATCATATTTTCTCTACTTTTTTTCTGTTGAAAATTCACCGTTTCAGGCCTCAAAACAAGAATTTCATCCGAAAAAATCTTCAAAGCGGCAGAAAAATGAAACTTTCTGGTGTTTGAAAACATAAAATAGTTATTGGAACGCGAATTATGCTAAGGAAAAGTCTCGAAAAACACGGAAAATCATATCTCCAACCCCGGCTAAAGATGAATTCTAAAAAAAAATCAGGAGATATTGTTTTAAGGCTCACGTGCGTGATCTTTCGAACGTGATCTCGGTTGTTTCGGCTTATTTCGATAATGTGAAATGTTCTCCAGTTGCCATCAAGATTTGCATAGCCCTGGAGTCTCCAAAAATTATGTTCATACAATCAAAAAAACGTTGAAAACTTCTCAAGATTTTCAAAGATTATTTTCCAATAATGTTGGGAAATAAACCCAATATTAGAGAGTAAATTGCAAATTGATAATTTACTGTATCAAATGGCTGATAAGTCATCATTTGTCACAATAGCCAGTGGCTATCGGAGTTATTTCCCAATCTTTATTCAAAAAGCTCATTGAAAATGTTCAATTTTTCCTTCTACTTTTTTGATTGTACAATCATAATTTTATGGGACTCCTGCATGATGTAAACTCTAATGGAAGTTGTGATATTCAGATTATGAAGATGGAAAAAAAAATCTAGATAATGTCCAAAAGATAATACTTCGGTCCCTTTATTACAAAAATCCCCTTTATTATTCGGGGATGAGGGTCAGGGGTCGACTGATTCAACATGAACTACCCATATAGAATATATATTACCTGGATTGATGTGAGTATAGCAGAGACGTCGTAAGTTGGACTCCAACGATTCTGCAAGATATCAAGGCAGATGCCACCGTCTGCGTAAACATTCGGGTGGAACATTTTACTAACAAATCGAACTGTGGGTGGTTTATTTGGATACTCTTCTGTGAACTCTATAGTAAGCTTGAAGGTACCGTCCTCGAAGGGTGTGTCGTGAGGTCTGTAAAAGCATACACAACCAATGAAACGTTATACATAATTTATAATTTCACGTGGAGAAAAAAAATCACAAAAATTCCAAGAGAAATTTAGTAGAAATTACTGAACGGTGTGTCATAAAAATTGAAACGCTGAAAATGCGGCAATATTTATTGGCCTATCTTGTACTTTTAAACGACACAGCCCAAAGTTTTTCCTGTTTGTTTAAGAGAAATTATATTACCAAGGCCAAAATTTCTACATTCCCTAGAGGTCGACAATAACATTTCTTGTAATATTCGTCGAAAATAAATTTATGAAGATAATTTATTCCGTACATAATTTTTTTTATGTATAACGTTCATACATATTCTGAGAAGGATTGACAACGATCACTGAAGATGATCTTTTCAAAAATAAAAAGCAGGGGTTCGAGCCTATCCGACAGAAGGCATGTGACATTGAGGAAAAACGAAATTTAAAGAAGTTGTTATATCTCAGGAACTACTGGACCGATCGGGCTGAAACTGCGCGTCAAAGTTGAGCTCAATAATAGCTACAATGCGCCAAAATTCCAGATTTTCATCTACAAATTTCACCGTATTTCTGTTGAATTTTCGAAAAATTAATCACCAAAACCCAAATTGTCGGATACATACATCCAGACATGACCCTAAAAACACCATTTCTTCACGTTTCATAACATTCTAGACCAGTTGCACTCGAAATTAGAAAATCGAAGAATCGCTCAAAAACAAGGCTTCCATTCGGAAGCAAAAACTACTAAATTTGATTGGTTTGCACTAAATTTTACTGAATTACCGAAAGGCTGAGGTAAATAAAAAATGACAATTCTAAAGAAATTAAGAATGTTCTGAAAATTATTACTATATTAATTAATGTTAAAAATAGCTCTAAAGAATATTTTCAACGCACAAAGAGGTGAATAATATTACTCGCTTCGATATTCATTAAGAACGTTCTAAATTACTATCAATCTAATAGGCTATCTTTGTCGATTCCTGCCTTCGCCTCACATTTCTCTTTGATTACAAATAAAAATTCCTCGAGTACAATTTCACTCTCCCATTACCTAGATTGTACGGTAATTTCTCGTGTGATTTTTTTTCCACGTAGAGGTGTAAACCAAGAAAGACTTTTCTTTGGTCGAAATTTCAGCCGTTAAATGTCTAGAAAAGAGTTGCACTCACCCGAAAATAACGGCATTCCATATCATGATATTATTGTCAGTGGGAGCACCGGAGACACCAGTTGGTGGGTCCTCTTGTAATCTATACAGCAATTAAATACGAATGTACATGGATATAACTGTAATTAAGTACGAGATAGATATATTATCAAACAATAGAGAACTTGAATGAAGCTCAGTTCTTCTTAATTCCCCTATTCACACATTTCTCGTAACATGTGGATAGCTAAACGACGAAAATTATGGAGAAATATTGTCTAGATGTCTTATGCTAATTGATTGAAAATCAGTCGAGGTTCAGCTTTCGAGGCCAATTTTTCGGTCATGACGTCACGAGGACGGTCAGGTAACGCTTAAAATCCTGCGAAATTCTTTAAAATACTATAGAATTCTCTGAAAACCTTTGAAATATTAGAGAATTTATGAAGATTTCATGAAACCCCTTGCAACCCCAACAAATATTTCAGAATCCTGTGAATGCTCCTGTGAACGCTTCAAATCTTTTGAAGTTTTTTAAAAATATAAAATCCTCTGAGAACCATTGAAATATTAAGGAATTTATAAAGATTTCATGAAATCGCTTACAACAATTTTTCTACATCCTTCGAAATTCTATAGAATGGTCCAAAATCCTTTTTGAAATTCTTTGAAATACTACGAAATCCTTTGAAAACCTTTGAAATATTAAAGAATTTATAAAGATTTCATGGAATCGCTTACAACAATTTTTCGAAATCCTCTGAAATTCTATAGAATGGTCCAAAATCCTTTGAAATTCTATGAAATACTACGAAATCCTTTGAAATATTAGGGAATATATAAAGATTTCATGAAATCGCTTACAACAATTTTTCTACATCCTTCGAAATTCTATAGAATGGTCCAAAATCCTTTGAAATTCTATGAAATACTACGAAATCCTTTGAAATATTAGGGAATTTATAAAGATTTCATGAAATCGCTTACAACAATTGTTCTACATCCCTTGAAATTCTATAGAATGGTCCAGAATCCTTTTTGAAATTCTTTGAAATACTACGAAATCCTTTGAAAACCTTTGAAATATTAAAGAATTTATAGAGATTTCATGGAATCGCTTACAACAATTTTTCGAAATCCTTTGAAATTCTATAGAATGGTCCAAAATCCTTTGAAATTCTTTGAAATACTACGAAATCCTTTGAAATATTAGGGAATTTATAAAGATTTCATGAAATCGCTTACAACAATTTTTCGAAATCCTTTGAAATTCTATAGAATGGTCCTAAATCCTTTGAAATTCTTTAAAATACTACGAAATCCTTTGAAAACCTTTGAAATATTAAAGAATTTATAAAGATTTCATGGAATCGCTTACAATTTTTCGAAATCCTTTGAAATTCTATAGAATGGTCCTAAATGCTTTTTGAAATTCTTTGAAATACTACGAAATCCTTTGAAAACCTTTGAAATATTAAAGAATTTATAAAGATTTCATGGAATCGCTTACAACAATTTTTCGAAATCCTTTGAAATTCTATAGAATGGTCCAAAATCCTTTGAAATTCTTTGAAATACTACGAAATCCTTTGAAATATTAGGGAATTTATAAAGATTTCATGAAATCGCTTACAACAATTTTTCGAAATCCTTTGAAATTCTATAGAATGGTCCAGAATCCTTTTTGAAATTCTTTGAAATACTACGAAATCCTTTGAAAACCTTTGAAATATTAAAGAATTTATAGAGATTTCATGGAATCGCTTACAACAATTTTTCGAAATCCTTTGAAATTCTACAGAATGGTCCAAAATCCTTTGAAATTCTTTGAAATACTACGAAATCCTTTGAAATATTAGGGAATTTATAAAGATTTCATGAAATCGCTTACAACAATTTTTCGAAATCCTTTGGAATTCTATAGAATGGTCCAAAATCCTTTGAAATTCTTTAAAATACTACGAAATCCTTTGAAAACCTTTGAAATATTAAAGAATTTATTAAGATTTCATGGAATCGCTTACAATTTTTCGAAATCCTTTGAAATTCTATAGAATGGTCCAAAATCCTTTGAAATTCCTTAAAATACGACGGAATCCTCTGAAAACCTTTGAAATATCAAAGAATTTAAAAAGATTTCATGAAATCGCTTACACCCCCAGAAATTCCTTGAAATCCCAAAAAAAAGTTCCGAATCCTGTGGAATTCCATAAAATTCTTCGAAGTTCTTCAAAACACTAGGGGAGGTTGGGGTAAAATAGACACTTTTGACTTTTTTAAAAATATTAGTGACGGGTTGAAATGTTGATGAAATTCAATGTTTTTTTTTTTTTAATACAAAGAACAATCCTTTCCCTTTGTGATGAGCCTAAACTGAGCTCTATTGATACATTTGTGTCTGAGTTATGAATAATTTTTAAAAAGTCTAAAGTGTCCATTTTACCCTGCCCTCCCCAATAGCTTCCCGAAGATGTCACGAAACCTCCAAAAACATCAGAATCCTTGAACCCCTGAAACCTTGAAATCCCTCGTCCAATTTTCCCCAAGTGATCCCCCCCAAGTCATTCGCTGTAACTCAGAGAAACATGAGCACATGACTCATGCAATAATCTCATGAAACCGTAGTGCCAGCGTTGTGCACCATTTTAGCCATTCCATTAT
The DNA here is from genome assembly GCF_001412515.2 of Diachasma alloeum. Lineage (NCBI taxonomy): Eukaryota > Metazoa > Arthropoda > Insecta > Hymenoptera > Braconidae > Diachasma > Diachasma alloeum. Next base: position 276,759 of record NW_021681246.1, on the reverse strand, counting down.
TTTTTGCCCACCGCCAATGTCACCACGATAATCGATCGTTTCATTCAAGCCCTCATTTAATATTCCCCGAGTCAAACAGAAGGCACCCAAGCAGCAGCAACACCAACCAGATAAATATAAATAAAGTGTTGAGATGGCGTTATACTTGAAATCTAATAATAACCCCTGGCATGACGATGATGATGCTGAGGATGACGTTCGAGAGTTGCCCAGAGAAACCCCAAACATATGCGAATGAATAATCAACTGTGTGTGTTCACTTTCTCCGAGTAACAATGCGAATCCATGAACCTCGTTCATGCACTCTCCCCTCCCAGCCCATCAACAATTTAAAGTGTCACTCAAAAAGTGTAAATACCTCTTGAAGTCCCTCATGAGTCTTCGTCTCGCTGGTGTAGACATCTCAGTTGTTCCTTGTGATGTGCCGAACCGTCACTCGAATAAAAAATAAAAATTTATTCCCGATGACCTCCAAGGCAACAACTCGCACACGTCTGCACTTGAGCCTATCCTCTTTATCTCTCTCACTCCCTTGTTCCGTGCTCCAAATCAGTACTCGATATCACAAAAAAAAAATAACAAACTTTACTCGAGTCAATTGCGAATATTGAAACAATTACAATGATCACTCAATCCACTGTGGATGTGGGTGTCCAGCACTCGGTGGATCTGAAACTGTTTCCTCAACTCCGCTAGCTGCGTATGAAAAATCTCACCTCCACGGGGCCTTTTGTCAGCACCGAAGGCCGCCCTCTTTGCACAATACCGTTACGCGTACTCCCAACTTTATCAGCTTCCGTGATTAATGGGGAAGGATACAAATTAACCGAAACTAGGTTTATCAATTTGATTTTTGCCGTTGGTGTATTGATATTTCAACTTTGATATCTTTGTTCTTGACTCCCACACCCGTAACACCAACTGAGAATGCGTATTATGACGTTCCACGAGCGAACTCTGGGTGAGTGAGGACACTACACGCATACACATTCACACGACGACGAAATTTTGCTTCTTGCCTTTGCCGCACACCAGCAAGACTCCTGCCAAAACGACTATGAACGTAAGGAGAAACCAGCTGAGCACAAAACCACGGGTGTGACAGAGGGGAATCAATGGGGGTTATTTCCGTTCTCATTGACGTCACTGCAGTTTTAGCCAATCAGATCGAGGGGAAATCGACGGCAGGGGGCGCCACTTTGACGTTCCGAATAGAGATGCGAAGGCGTCAGTGACCGTCATTGACGGTCACATGACGAGGCCCCAATGACCGCCGGTCCGGTCACAAAAATTTTTCCATGACGGTCACATGGGCCGAAAAACTGTGACGGTCATTTTGTATAGATGAAACACTTTTTTGTTCATCTATTTTTTTTTTAATTTACTAGAACTCTTGACTTTGTTTACTTACTTTAGCATCTAGAACTCTTGACTTCGTTTATTTTGTTCCAAAGATGAAAAGTGTAATCATTCTCTCATGAGTATGCAAAAATATATGTAAGCACATGTTTCATAATTTTATAATTAAAAAAAGCTGTTGTACAGTTGTACACATACATTTCGAGCCTTCCATAAGAACCTTATAATAAACAATAATTGATAATCAATAATAAATTGAACGAATAAACGATGCCAATTATGTAGAAATTATATGACCGTCACAAAAGCAATATATTTATGACGGTCATTTTGCATCTATATAGATGGTTTGGTAACGGAAATTACTATTTTACTCATTTGACGGTCAAAAATTCTTTGTGACGGTCACATGTGACCGTCATTTGCCATTAGAAATTTCGGGACGTCACATGACCGTCACAAGACCGTCATTTTTTAGTCATATGACACAATCACAAAATAACGGTCATTTCGCATCTCTAGCTACGCAGGGTCGGTCGTTCACTGAAAATCGGAGTTGTCTAGGGTACTTAGTAGAATATTGGTAATTTACCTCTAGGGGAAAAAGGTAAATAACTGGTAGAAAACCCCTTCACCCGACTATCAGTGCAGTAACCCTCGTGACTGAATTTCACAAGGGTTGTACCTTGCGAGGGTCAAACGTCACGAGGGTCAAATGTGGCACAGGTCATAATCTCGCAAGGATTCTGCCTCGTGAGGGTCAAACGTCACAACGGTCATACCTCACAAGGGGTCAACGTTGCAAGGTTCAGAGGTCGCAAGGGTTATACCTCACAAGGATCATGTCTCCCATTAGACCCTTGATGATTTTCGTTCCTGCTCCTTTTGTTTGACCCTCATAACCGTTAGACCCTTGTGATTGTCTTTCCTGCCTCCTCGGTTGCCGCTTGTTGTCGTTTGACCTTTGAGATTGTCCTCTGCCTACCTCTGTTGTTTAACCGTTATAACGTTTAACCCTCGCGAGGTATAACCCTTGCGATGTTTGATCCTCGCGAGGTTTGACCATTGCGATGTTTGACCCTTGTGAGGCATGACCCTTGCAACTCTATCAATGGGGTTTTTCTCGCGCCAGAACAACTGAGTTGTTCTCAATCACGCGCACACGCGGTCACAAGGTCTAAAACCTCTTCAAATTAAATTATTGGTTTTTTTACATGTCGAAAACTTGGTAAAATACCGTTGGTATTTTTTACTTGCCCAACCCTGCGCGACATTACCAATTGCTGAAGATGTTTTTCCCTGTTTTTTTCCAAGGAATTTTTAATTTTGTTTGGGGAATTTTGTCGGACTGGTCTGCTGCCAAAAAGAAACCAGATAATCGGCCATTTTGGTGTTTGCTTTACGGGAATAACGTGGCTGTGAGCCCCTTGTAAAGCAAAATGAAGTAAGTTTGACGGTTTTGAGTGGAAAAAGTAATCGGATTGTTGATGTGCCATCGTCCATGATTTTTCGAAAATATTTTGATATTGGGATAAGTAAGATGTTCGACCATAATTCTGTGATTATCTTTTCAGGATCGGTCTCTGTGCCTACAGTGGATACAAAATCTACCCCGGCCATGGCAAAACCATGGTCAAAGTTGATGGAAAAGTGAGTTCACTATTGTTTTTTTATTACTTACGTTGAAAGAGTGGAGGGATTTTTGGTCTTGAGTGAGATAGTGGGTTGTTGGTTTTTCATGATCGAATTTTATGCATGGGAATGGGGGTTTAACGTGACAACAACTCTGACATAACCTGATTCAATTGTTGTGCTTTTGCAGACCTTCACTTTCCTCAACTCCAAGTGTGAAGCCGCGCATTTGATGAAGCGTAACCCCAGGAAGGTCACATGGACCGTCCTCTACAGGTATTCATTATTTAATTTTATGAATTGTTATCAGAACATTTCTGTTGAATTTCGTATTTTTTAGTTTTGAATGGAAACAATTTTATAATTTTATAATGGTGAATTTTATAATTTTTTAATTTTGGAAATGATAAATGTTTTAAAAAGATTTTAAAATGTTCTAAAAATATTTTTGGAATATTTTTTATGAATATTAATAGAAAAAGGAAAATGAGTAAGTGGGGTCAAGTCAATCGATTGACTTGAATTTTGGGTTAGACGCAATAATATAACTAAATGAGACTTTTTGAGAATCTCCATTTTTTTTGGGCTTTTGAAGGTTTTTCTTTAAATTGCTAGGGGCGAGTGGGGTAAAATGGACACTCTAAACTTGTTTTAATTACTCATAACTCAGAAACAAATTTATCAATTGACCTCAGTTTAGGCTCATCACGAAGGAAAAGAATTGTTCTTTGCAATGAAAAAAAAAAATTATGACATTTTATCAACATTTCAAGCCGTCATTAACATTTGAAAAAAAGTCAAAAGTGTCCATTTTACCCCAACCTCCCCTACACGTGAAAAATCTGAGAAATTGTTCAAATTGGGGTACATAGTGAACTATTGAAGTATGAAGTGTTTGAGATTTTTTTCATTATTTTTCTCATTATAGGGGAGGGTAGGATGAAATGGACACTTTTGACTTTTTTAAAAATACTCATAACTCAGAAACAGATTTATCAATTGATTTCAGTCTAAGCTCATCACAAAGAGGAATCATTGTTTTTCAATTGAAAAATACAAGTATTACATTTCATGAACAATTCAACACGTCATGAATATTTCAAAAAAAGTCAAAAGTGTCCGTTTTACCCTACCCTCCCCTATCTTGAATAAATCACTACTCCAACGATTTTTCGATTTAGTTGAATAGTTCTGACTTTTCCAATTTTTTTACCTCATTCAATTTTGAGAAAAAAAATTGAAAACTCAAAAAATAGAAATTCTTGAAACATCAAGTTATGTTTGTGTACATATAATGTATGTCTGAACCAAAAAATGAGTCAATTGGCTAAAAATTCTATCCTGAGACCACATTTGAACATTTTATTCCTCAAAAGCCTCTGTCTGATCAATAAAAACACTCAAAGGCTATTTTTTTAAATTTTTTTGCATTAAAACTGAAGTAAATTTCAGTGCTATCCCCCCTTAAACTCAATAATTAATGTTTTCGTTTATAAATCTTGAATGATTAATTTATTAATTCTCTTATGTTTGTATTTTTCCAGGCGTAAACACAAGAAGGGTCAGGAGGAGGAGCAGGCCAAGAGGAGGACACGCCGTACCCAGAAGTTCAACCGTGCTATCGTGGGTGCATCCCTCACTGACATCTTGGCTAAGCGAAACATGAAGCCTGAGATCAGGAAAGCCCAGAGAGAACAGGCAATCAAGTTAGTATGAAATACCGAACATGAGAATACTTTTGTGGCCTCATAGATAGACATCTGTTCCTCTGGCACGATCAATTAATTTGTGTCAGATTTCAGTTAGTCTTAGAGCAAATACTTCAGGGCTGCTTCACCCAGAATTGTATACCTCGGTAACACTGTCTGGCTTTGCGGGCTCAAACATTCAACATTCAAGTACTTCGGCTATTTTTTCTCCAGTGAAATGCTTTTCTCAATTTAAAACGCTCTTTGAAAAAGTTTAGAATTTTTTCTATTTTTTTTTATCATTCTATCATAATTTTTGGGAATTTCTACATGATGTTCGACTCAATTGACAATTTTGGATTACGAAACATTAAAAAAATCCCGATAACATTCGAAAGATAGTACACCCGAGCCTTAAATTTGCACAATGGTTAATTGAGTTGATCTATTACAATTTTGCAGAATTCGATGTCATTAAAATATCATTAAAATGGAGATAACAATTTCTGTAGACAAAGTCTTAATCGAAAACATTAAATGTTTAACAAAATGAAGGGACTCCACTGTATGCAATGAATCATTTTGCCAAAAAATGCTCTATAGGTATTAAAGTATGTTTTTTTCTTTCTTTCATAAAATTCCATGAGAAAAAGAAAATGCTCAAATTCAATTCACGTATTTGTCGATTGTCCGAATGCTAAACACTTTGTCTCATTATCCAGGGTCGCCAAGGAACAGAAGAAAGCCGCTAAAGCCGTGAAGAAGGCTGCAGCTCCTCCCAAGACAAAGGCCACAGCCAAGAAGGACAAAGCCGCCAAGGTTACGCAGAAGGCCGCACCGAGGGTGGGAGGAAAGCGATAAATTTTTCTGTTTTAACAATAAAAAAATAAAAAAAAATAAAGTGTAAAAATGACACTACACACGTGAAGAACTTTTTGCCTCTGTAGTCACAAAACCACATAGGTATGTTACCAATTTTATTTCCAACGGTTCTTTACACACGAGTATTTACAAGCTGTGATGGAACACATCATTCGAGTAATTCTACTTGTTGCTTTCCTGATCCAACTCTTTCTTCAAGATGGATAATTTAGTGAGGGCCAGGTCTCTCCATGCTCGTCTCTCTTGGAGTTTATCCAGGGGACATATTTCCTCGAGCTGTTTAGAAACATTTTCCGCTTCTTTTCCAATGAATCTGGGAGTGGGACCGAATGTCTGACTCACATCGTAGATTGATTTGTTGTAGGCTTCGCAGTACTTTTTCATACCTGAAATATTTTTGTGCAGGAAAACGAGTGAAATTTCATAACGTGATTTATCCTGTTGGGGTTGAAGTTGAAATATGACATTGTGATGGAAATAATTTTTTACACTACAGACATTTTTTCAAAATTAAGGCCCGGGTGTACCTTCTTTCCAATCTTATCTGGAATTTTTTTTATCTTTTGTCATCCAAAATTGTCAATTGTGTGGTACATCATGTAGAAAGTCCCAAAAATTATGATAGAATAATAAAAAAATAGAAAAAATTCTGAACTTTTTCAAAGAGCGTTTTTAATTGGGATTCAGAATGAGTTGAAAAAAGTGGAAATTACAAATATCTGATTCGCTGCGGCAAATTTTCTATTAGCTGTCATTTTCCATGGTGGATAACAAAACACTAACTCCTCATGGGAAGTGACGATTAGGTATCTCAATTTTCAAAACAGTGGTATGTAGTCATCTGCCATTTTTATGTGATAAAAGTGTGATTAAAAAATTCTCCAAAATATTACAACTTTTTTCAAAGAGCCTTTTCCGTAATAAATGTCTCTGTGCAGTGTGGGAAAAGATTTACGAAATCAGTCTTCCCCCTGCATGATATTGCGTGACAGGCCGCCATTTGTCACCGTAAATCAAATACATTTTTCAATTTCTTGTTGTTCAACTTATTCTGAATATAAATTAAAAATGCTCTTTGAAAAAATTAAGAATTTCTTCTACTTCTCTTTTTATTATTCATTCATAATTTTTCAAAACTTCTGCATGATGCACGACTCAATTAACAATTTCAGATGACAAAAAATGAAAAAAAACATCGAGATAACGTTCGAAAGATAGTACACCCGGGCCTTAAACAAAAATCTGTAGAATAGTAATGCTGAATTGTTTTTCTCAATTCGACCCCGAAATGGGCAATTTCGGGGTCGAATGTATTCTCAAATTATTTATATTCTTCATGTTTCAGATGACAAAAAAACAATAAGAATAAACAAAACTCAAACGATTATTCCAACAAATACGGAATTAACTACTAAAAAAATCGAAATAAAAAAAACAATTAGTAATTGTTATTCTGCCCATTGCTAGCAATTTTCAACACAGGACTATCATCAACATTTATAGCTTTTGCGGTTTAAACCAATAAGGATTATTTTTTTCCACTCATTCTTCTAGTGTTTACAGCCAGCAATTTTCCAGCTCATAATAGTTTCCTCGTAATGCAATGTCATAACGTAATTTATCCTATTGACATTGGAACTTGAATATAAAATTATGATGGGAAAAAAAGTGAGAAATTCTTTGTTGACAGTCTCACGTGCCACAAAGTTTTTATTTCTCGTCTGAAATTTTTGAAATGAAAATTTTGAAGGTGTGTGAGTAAAGTAGGATTTACCTTCAGCATTGAGATGTGCAGCTTCGAATGCACCCAAGAATGCATACCGCATTCCCAGACCTTCACTCATGACAATGTCAACGTCCTTGACACTTAGAACGCCATCGTTCACCAGTCTCCAGGCTTCATTGAGAATGGCATATCTGCAAGTAAATTCATATTACTCTGACTCACTCTGAAAAACAGTTGAACAATTTGCATACTGAATTCTGTTGAGAGCAAAGCCATCGATTTCCCTGCTGAAAACCACTGGCGCCTGCCCTATCTCCTTCATAATGGCCTTCACCTGCTCAGGAATCTCAGGTTTTGTCCATGGGCTGGGTACAATCTCCACCAGTGGTACATAGTACGGTGGATTCACCTGAAAAATAATCACTCATTCAACACTTTTCAGTTCTCATTTATTGCAAACAAATCGATAGTGGAGTGGAGAAACGTAACCATTCGTTTTTCCCAATTGATGACATTTAAAGTAGCTCTACCCTTCGGCCGAGCTACGCTGTACTTTTGGATATTTTCAGTTTTTAAATTTTTCAACTAAATTTCATGGAAAAAATTTGAAAAAATTCATACCCAGTCAGTATTATCTAAATTAAATTTCGCAAAATATTGATATTTTCTCAAACATGTCCCTTTTATAAATAAATAATGAAACTTGTTTGCAAAACGGTGGATTATTTTTTATGAGGTGTCAAAAAATTCTTGATTTTTTCACATCTAATGAAAAAAAATCAGATTTTAATATTTGATTACGATGGAAATGTTGATTTTCACATAGTGTCCAAATCATGATTTTTAAACATTTCTTCTTTGAAAAACCAAAACGATAATTAAATTGAGAAAAAAATTAGAATTCGGAATCTAATCGAGTTTTCTGCAGTTTTTTGCAGTTTTCAATAATCTTTGAATTTACTGTAAGGGTAGAGCTACTTTAATGTTTTGCGTTGAGACCTTGTCTATGGAAATTGTAATTCTCACATTCTGATTACCCGGTATACATCTTGAATTTTACTAAATTGAAATGCACCAACCCAATTACACATTATACAATTGAAACTTATAAAAGTTTAATCTGTTGTGTGCGATATGACGTGGAATTTAAGGAAAACAAAATTCACCAGTCGGGGCCCGAGTTTTATGGATTTTATGTTTTCCTTGAGTTGCATATATTTGAATTATACATTCCGAATAGCACACAATAAATTAAACATTTACAAGTTTGAATTCTACAATATAAAATTCAGTAGGGAAGTGGTCAAACGGTTCAAGTCGATTTTAATTATTGGCCAGTTTTCAATGAATATCTCTAAATCTAGACGAGATAGCAAAATTTTTCTCATAACCTTTTTAATAGGACTCAATTCGCTCTACAAAAAAGGTTATTATGAAAATTTCGCAATCTCCCTTGAATTCGGAAATATTTCTGGAAAACTCAACTAAAGACTAAATTGACTTAAGGGGAGACTACTATGAGTTTTTAAAGTCGTGGGTTATTGGAGTGAGATTGTTCATACGTTGAAGATCGATTATATAGATCTGAAAACGAATAATTAGTGCAAAAAAAAAATTTTATTGTTCGTTTGCCCGAAAACGCTTAAAATGCTAAAAACAGTCCAGGGCCTCCAATTTTTGAGCTACAAAAGATTTTCTTTTTCAAAATTTTCGGAAAAATGTGTGGAACACCAATTACAAGCCAGTTTTTTTGAATTCGACTCCTATACGGCTGATTTCGGGTTTTTTCATATAAAAAAATTCACTATTTGTGTAAAAAAATACAAAAAAAAAGCAAATTTAGCCATATAAGAGGCGAATGAAAAAAATAGCTCGTAATTGTTATTCCACATATTTTTCCGAAAATTTTGAAAAAAAAAATCCTTCGTAGCTCAAAAATTGGAGGCACTGGACTGTTTTTGGAATTTTCAGCGTTTTCGTGCAAACGAACAATAAAAAAATTTTTTTTTACTAATTATTCGTTTTCAGATCTATATAATCGATCTTCAACGCATGAAAAGTCTCACTCCAATAACTCACGACTTTTAAAACTCATAGTAGTCTCCCCTTAAACAGTTTGACCACTTCGCTACTAAATTCAAATTGCACAATATGTACTTAGGATGGTACATTACAATTTATTACAATTGAATATCTATATCGTTTCATCAGCATGTGAAGATTAAAATTCCGCAGACGAAGTCATAATGCAAAACGTAAAATGCATAAAAAAATGAAGAGGCTCATTTCATCAAGAAACTGTAACTCCGTCCTATTTACCACTCTATCACTGAAATCATTTCAACTTTTTAAAATCAATGAAATCCAACAAGCCTGTTATCTCACTCTTATCAAATCTCACGATTGCGTAACAATCTTCCCCACATAATGAGTTCTCTCAGGACTAGTAATAAAAATCACACGACTATCTCATTTTTCCTTGTAAACCAGGAAAAACTAAATAGCAAAAAATGTCGGATGACATTCTTACAGGGTGGGAAACAATGACTTGGGCTCGATGTTTGAGGGCCTCAGAGAACATAGAAGGCCTGAACGTCGATGTTGACGAAGAGAGGATTGTCTTGTCGTCAACGACTCTGTCAAGCTCGGCGTAGAGCTTCTTTTTCAGGTCCAGATTCTCAGGAACGCACTCCTGAACGAGTTTGGCGTTCTTCGCGACATCCGCAAGGCTGGACGTACCTGGAAAATCAACATCAACAATTAATTAGCGTTTTAATTTCCAGTGGAAAATTACCTTTGATGAATGCAAATTGCTGATCAGCAGTGAGTGACCCTCGAAGGAGTTTGTTAGCTTCCAATCTCTTCAGCTGCTGGTGAATGTCTTTGAGAGCATTGTCGATTTGTTCCTGAACAATGTCGTATATCATGACATTGTAACCGACACTGGCGAACAGCATAGACCAACTTCTGCCAATGAGACCACTGCGAAAGAAGAAAATTAAAAATTACATGACTTCGTGGGGAGAAAATTTCTTTTCGGTCCCTTTTATTTCAAGCCCTCACCTGCCGATGATTCCAATTTTCTCGTTCTTAGCCATTTTTTTAGAAGAGGAAGGATTTTTACGAGTAAATTATTTGAATACCAGTAATACTTGAATGACGAGTGACAGGAAGAAACTGTGCTTGCCTCGCTCTACTCCTATATATATCCTCCTATCGGTTTACTCAATCCCCTCCAGACTTTTCGACGAGTGCGTTATCGAAGACAGCTTCGTCTGTAATCGCATTTCAGCTATTGCTGACCATTGGGTGTGAAGAAATGATATTGATGATTGAGGTCTGACGGTGGAGTCGCATGGGTTCTAGATGTTACATTGAATAGACATGACACTTATTCGTCAGATTACATCGTTGAGTGTCCTACTTGTTTTATGGCAGTAAGAAATAGGAAAAATTATCTCAATCTTGGATTTTTCATCACGATCGCGTATAATCAGGATTTTTTACGATTTCTAACGATTTAATAAAGTTATCTGTGGAAGGAAATGAAGGGTTTTACAGACTTGGAGTAAACAATGAACAATATTCTCTCAGTTTCCTGATAATTTCGTATGAATCATGTGTATCGCAGGTGAATGAATTTACATTTACATTTCCCCCTGTTTTTAGCTTCATTACTGGAGTCTTTCAGTGGGCGAATTATCAATTTGTATAAGAAAATAAGTGTTTATTTTGTCCTACTTGTTTTATGGCAGTAAGAAATAGGAAAAATTATCTCAATCTTGGATTTTTCATCACGATCGCGTATAATCAGGATTTTTTACGACTTCTAACAATTTAATAAAGTTATCTGTGGAAGGAAATGAAGGGTTTTACAGACTTGGAGTAAACAATGAACAATATTCTCTCAGTTTCCTGATAATTTCGTATGAATCATGTGTATCGCAGGTGAATGAATTTACATTTACATTTCCCTCTGTTTTTAGCTTCATTATTGGAGTCTTTCAGTGGGCGAATTATCAATTTGTATAAGAAAATAAGCGTTTATTTCGTCCTACTTGTTTTATGGCAGTAAGAAATAGGAAAAATTATCTCAATCTTGGATTTTTCATCACGATCGCGTAGAATCAGGATTTTTTACGACTTCTAACGATTTAATAAAGTTATCTGTGGAAAGAAATGAAGGGTTGACTTGGAGTAAACAATGAACAATATTCTCTCAGTTTCCTGATAATTTCGTATGAATCATGTGTATCGCAGGTGAATGAATTTACATTTACATTCCCCCCTGTTTTTAGCTTCATTACTGGAGTCTTTCGGTGGGCGAATTATCAATTTCTATAAGAAAATAAGTGTTTATTTTGTCCTACTTGTTTTATGGCAGTAAGAAATAGGAAAAATTATCTCAATCTGGGATTTTTCATCACGATCGCGTAGAATCAGGATTTTTTACGACTTCTAACGATTTAATAAAGTTATCTGTGGAAAGAAATGAAGGGTTGACTTGGAGTAAACAATGAACAATATTCTCTCAGTTTCCTGATAATTTTGTATGAATCATGCGTATCGCAGGTGAATGAATTTACATTTACATTCCCCCCTGTTTTTAGCTTCATTACTGGAGTCTTTCAGTGGACGAATTATCAATTTCTGAATAAATCTCATAAAATCGTATGCATATAAAAAAAAGTGTTTGTTTTGTCCTACTTGTTTTATGGCAGTAAGAAATAGGAAAAATTAGGCAGATTAGGTAGAAATAGGAAAAATTAGGTAGAAAAAGATAAGCGCGCACAGATCTTGTGATAAAAAAAAGTAGTCATTGCGGCGCGATAATGCAGAGCTCTGCATTCACCACCAACAATTCTTCAAAAACGAAACAAAGAAACATAATTCCTAGGGGGTTTCCCTTTGTCCGGGTTTTCCAACTCCCTCTCCCGCCGGTCCTCCCACATTCAACCTAAGAATGCGTGACGAACCAACACAACGAAGTTCATCGATACGCTGCCACGTGATTGGCTGCTGTCGGCACGCTCCATTCGGGGAAGAACCGAGCGTTTTTAATCAAGGCCTTGGATGACGTATTCCAGATAAACAAGAATTGCAAGACACCAATCGACTAGGTGAGTCCAACAACTGCGAGTCAGATTGTGCGTGCTCCTCCAACCGATCGCATGTTCCCTTATTCATCAGTTTTTGCAATTTTTTACTGAAACCCCAACCCCATTCCGCCGAGTGTCTATAACCAAACCATTTCCACCGGTCTCGTCCCCTCGACTCGAGTTGAAAATCAATGTTCAATTATGCCTGAAAAGTACGACAACATAAATTTACTGCACAATGCACTCGCCGACCCCCAGAGTTTCTACAATTACGGTAATTTATTTGAGTTTAATGTAATTATATTTGCGAGATGTGGACGAACGTTGGAACTCTGCCTGCTCTAGCCTGAGTTGGGGACATGCGCAGAATGACGTTCGATTGTCGTCCACATCAACAGCCCAGGATTCCCCCTTTCAGGTGAATCACTGAGTCTATTTACACCGTACGAACTTGATGTGTTGTTAGCGTTGACATAAACTCAAAGGAGTTCGATGGGTTTCCTTTTACATGGGAAATAATAGCCAACTTCTGTCTCGTTTCCACTGAGACTAACTCATCGTTGTGTTTCCACTGACGAGTTACTTCAACTCTACTCGTGTCCAACTCCCCGGTGTGAATAGGCTCACTGCTCTGTAGATGGACGAGCTACTTTTGGATAGGAAATTACGCAAAAAACACTGAAATGTGAATTGTTGCTTTGAATTTTCACCAACTGTCGTGATTCTTCACCACTGAGTGACGATTTTTTTTCGATCAATTTTTTTTTTCATTTGCTAAAAAACAAACGTCCATCTACTGGGCAGTTTACCCTACAACAAGAAAATAGTTGAGGCATTTTGGTGAACGATACGATTTATTTTGTATGCGGCACATAACATATAGTAACTTCACAAGCGTAATTTTTGTTCGATGATCGTCCACATCAACAGACCAGGATTCTCCTTTTCAGGTGAATACACTGAGACAAAAATCTGAAATTCGATTCAGGGTAAGCTACCCAGTAGATGGACACTGCCCTGTAGATGGACGAGCTACTCTTGGATAAGAAATTACGCAAAAAAACACTGAAATGTGAATTGTTGCTTTGAATTTTCACCAACTGTCGTGATTCTTCACCACTGAGTGACGATTTTTTTTCGATCAATTTTTTTTTTCATTTGCTAAAAAACAAACGTCCATCTACTGGGCAGTTTACCCTACAACAAGAAAATAGTTGAGGCATTTTGGTGAACGATACGATTTTTTTTGTATGCGGCACACAACATTAGGGGAGGGTGGGGTAAAATGGACACTTTAGACTTTTTTTAAATTACTCATAACTCAGAAACAAATTTATCAATGGAGCTCACTTTAGGCCCATCACAAAGGGCAAGGNATAGTTGAGGCATTTTGGTGAACGATACGATTTTTTTTGTATGCGGCACACAACATTAGGGGAGGGTGGGGTAAAATGGACACTTTAGACTTTTTTTAAATTACTCATAACTCAGAAACAAATTTATCAATGGAGCTCACTTTAGGCCCATCACAAAGGGCAAGGATTGTTCTTTGCATTGAAAAAAAATTATTAAATTTCATCACCATTTCAACCTGTCATCAACATTTTTAGAAAAGTCAAAAGTGTCCATTTTACCCCCACCTTCCCTATAGTAACTTGACAAGCGTAATTTTTGCAAATCAAAATGCAGTTAAACTAACCAAAGTTCAAAAGTAGGGGAGGGTAGGGTAAAATGGACACTTGTGACTTTTTTAAAAATATTCATAACTCAGAAACAGATTTATCAATTGAGCTCAGTCTAAGCTCATCACAAAGAGGAATCATTGTTTTTCAATTGGAAAATAAAATTATTCCATTTCATGAACAATTCAACACGTCATGAATATTTTAAAAAAAGGCAAAAGTGTCGGTTTTACCCTACCCTTCCCTAACCATGACAAATCTATCGTGAGGAGAACTATAAAATAGTTGCAATGACTACATTCCATTGTAGTAATTGCTCCTTCGGCCATAGTTACCGTAACCCATGGAAAATTGTTGAGGACTTTTTGACTATAATTCGATGGTGATGGAATATCGTCAGGAGAATTATATTTTTCTCTCATTGCAATTGTCACGATAACGAGTGTAATGCGATGTCTCTTGCTGCAGATATTTCATTTGCGTCAGCTCACATGCCTGTGACAACGCCGTACATGAGCTCCCCGGAGTCATCCAGCATGGCGTCCCCAATGGCGGTGTCGTCACCTGAGGACTTGGACTTCCTGGGGTCGTGCTCTGAGAGCACTCTGCTGAGGCTGGGAGAGCCTGGAGGTACCTATTATTCGAGTGACTACTTCAACAATTAAAATTTAATAGTGATATTAACGAATTGACTACTTGATAATTTGTGGGCGTCCACATGAACAGGGCCCACTTTGACGGTATTGGAGTTATGTATGTTCCGATAATCTTGATCAGATTTCTCACATTTTGAGCCCAAAATCAACCCGATAGAATGAAAACTGACGTCAGTATAGACGATCAAAAAAACAATTTAAGGGTGCCAAGTGAATTTGGCGATGACCTTGAAAATTGACATTTACCAACAGTTATAATTTTTTTAATTAATAGTATTAGACAGATGGTGAACATCGGTGACAATTTTAAAATTTTAGAACTTATGGATATCGAGAAATTGAATAAACAAAATCAGTCTTATACACGGCCTCTTGTGGAGTTTTGATTAAATTGAACGTTTCAACCCCCTAGGAACTCAAGAAAAATTTGAAAAAATTTGAAGATATGGGGAATGATGTGTTCAATGTGATGGCGACAAAAAACAATGGGGTACCGGGGTGAATAAGAGAGATATTTCAACCCGCCGTACCCATTTGATCCCATGCTTTCTCGAGGTTCGTCACGCGAAATAGAGGATTGTCCGCATTTATTTTCTCGATGTCTAGTTCCGGTTGCGGGCTTGAAATTTCGTCGGATGGATGAATACATATTTCTCCAATGATGGAGGGAAAGAAAAAATTTTTTTTGAATCTTTTTTCAAATTCACTTGGCACCCTTAACATAATTGATGTTTTTGTTCAAGGTATCACTGCTGAGCCCATGGATGCGCCGGAGATCGAAATCCTGGATCAGCCAGTCGAGAAATTTCGATTCAGGTACAAATCAGAGATGATGGGGACACATGGGAGCTTGTCCAGTGTCAGCTCGACGTCGAGGAGGAAGCGACAAGTGCCGACTGTCAAGGTTGGTAGAATATATATTGCAAACAATAGAAAAATCTACTGATTTCAGTAGCAAAGCGGTAAAATGATTCAAGTCGACTTTGACTATTGGCCAGTTTTTAATGAATATCTCGGGACCTGAGGGAGATAGGAAAATTGGTGTCATCACCTTTTTTGTAGAATGAATTCAGAGCAGCAAAAAAGGTTATTACAAAAATCTCGCCATCTCCCTTACATTCTGAGATATTCCTCGAAAACTCAGCTGAGAGCTGAAATAGCCTCATCTTAACGATATCCAAGTACTTTGACTACTTTTTCTCCAGTGAAATGCTTTTCTACTGACCATTACGAGTATTTTCTATAAATAATTGATAAACATTCAATTTCCCATCTTAAAAATCATTTGCTTGGAATCGTAACAAATTTATCGATATTCACAATTTTACTAGAAATTGATTTCATGCTTAAAAAATAAGGTTTCTGGAAGTCTAAACAATTTCAATTATTTATTTATAAACAACAAATGTTTAAAAAATAATAATTTTGTGTAAAATTTAATTTAAAAACCGCTGGATATTCAAGATTTTTTTCAAATTTTTCTCACGCAATGCAATTGACAAAATTTGATGATTGAAAATGGTTGGATATAGGAGCTGATCCACGTCAAATCAGCAGGACAACGAAGTGAATGCAGGGGATTTTCATCTCAATTTTTTTCTGAAATAATGGAGATTAGACAAAAATTTTGAACAAAGAAAAATTGAGAAATGTGGATAATT
This sequence comes from Diachasma alloeum, assembly GCF_001412515.2. Lineage (NCBI taxonomy): Eukaryota > Metazoa > Arthropoda > Insecta > Hymenoptera > Braconidae > Diachasma > Diachasma alloeum. The sequence goes on along the minus strand of NW_021681246.1, from coordinate 260,374 downwards.
GAGGGAGTTGTGATTTTTTGAAAATAGAAGATTTAAGGAGCCTAATATTCATCATTTGCTAATATTTAATTGAATATTCACTTATTTGGGCGATGATTGCATGAATAATAGCGATTTTCGATCATTTTTAATAGTTGTCTTAATGAAAAAATTAATATCCGCCGAACTACTGCGAAAGGCAAACTCTAATTGGCGCCAAAATTCTTGACATTTCATTGACAATTTTTGGTGAAAATTTCAGATTTTTCAAAAATTAGCTCTTTGAGTAATTAACGATAAAAAAACAGTCTTTCGTATAAACCTCGTCAAACTGAAGATAATGTTATGTATGACGTCTCATTTTGAAGGGATTTTCACGTTCTTTGAGTGTGCCAAAGGACGTTTTTGATATCTTGAAACCCCGCAGAGATGGGGCCAATGTGGAAAAAAAATCGGACAAAAACTAGTAATTTTCAAAAAATCATAGCTCCCTCAATTATCCCTATTTCCCATTTTTTTCAAAATTGTCGACCAATCGCCATCTTTTCCGAAAAAAATTGAGACGAATAATTCCCAGCATTCGCTTTTTAGTCCTGCTGATCTGGCCTGGGTCTACACTGACAGAAAAACGACAAAGTTCTCGAACAAGTCTCACTTGTGCCAAAAAATATTTTTTTGAAAATTATCAAAAAAGGATTTTTAGTGCCAAACATGCAGAGAGTGCGTCGGAATGAAAAATTTTTGTCGCAAAAATAGATTTAGTAGTTCAAAAAAAAATGCATTCTCTGTACATTCAAGAAAGTTCATTTGTAGCACTACTCGTTTCGTTTATCGTTTCGGCTATCTAATAATCACAGACAACAAATGAACCCTTAAATGAAACAATAATAATGATATACAGTAATCTTGTAACTTGGGGATAAAATATTTGTTGATAAATTTTCCTCTAATGAGATATTTTCATCCTGAAAAGGCCCCGTCTGGTGTGAATTATCCGCCTCTTGAGCCAAACCTTTCGTTGCTGTCGAAAGCAGAAAAATTATTCACGTTTGAGGCTTTCAAATTCGACCCAAACAAATTGCTTTTCGGCAATTTTCAACTAGCGCCTTTGCTTGCCCAATCAAGACTTGTTTGCCGTGTTTGATTGTCTCTCAGTGTACTCATACCGGCCTCTAAACTGTAAAATATCCTCGTATATCCTCAATCTTCCAGCTGCTAAACGGGATAGGCACCATGATAATCCGTTGCACAATCGTGACGAAGAACGAGGAGCGCCGAATACCGCACGCCCACCACCTGGTGAAGCGCGAGGGCAACAGTGAGAGCGACACCCCCTACGAGCTCGAAGTGTCCGAGGAGAACGACTACATCGCCTCCTTCGTGGGCATGGGAATAATCCACACAGCGAAGAAGCACATAAAAGACGAGTTAATGAAGAAAATGAAAGCCGAGAAGCTCGAGGAGATCCGCAGAAAGGATCCCACCAGAAAATCCCTGAGCGTTCGCGAAGACACCGCGATCCGAATGGAAGCGGAATCCGCGCAGAAGTGGATGGACCTGAACAGCGTGGCCCTGTGCTTCCAGGCCTTCGTCCGCAACGAGCACGGCGTCATGGAGCCGAAGAGCCAGCCAGTCTACTCGAACACAATAAACAACCTGAAGAGCGCCTTAACCGGAGAACTAAAAATCTGCAGAATCGACAAATACGCGAGTAGCTGTGCTGGCAACGAGGAGGTGTTTCTCCTCGTGGAAAAGGTCGGCAAGAAGAACATAAAGATCAAATTCTTCGAGCTGGACGAGAAAGACAACGAAATATGGACGGACTACGGAAAATTCTCAGAGCTCGATGTGCACCACCAGTACGCAATAGTCTTCCGCACACCCCCTTACAAGGACAGAGACATCACCGAGCCAAAGACAGTCTACATTCAGCTGGAGAGGCCAACAGACGGCGATTCCTCAGAGCCCATGCAATTCACTTACAAACCAATGAACAATCTTCTCCAGAGAAAACGCCCCCGAATGTCGTACTCAGACAGCGCTGATTTGTCCAGTGGCATCGACTCAACCACAACAATGTCGAATCACGTGCTCGCCACGTGGAAGCCCTTCGTGACGCCCCTGACAGCGAGCGAACGATCAGCAGAATTGCGAAAGCTACTGGACGAAAAATGCGACTCTGCTGAGTTTCGAGATTGCCTAGACAACATCAATCTGGAAGAGTACATGTCGTTGGCCGAGCCGCAATCAGACTTTGTGTCTGAGTACTCTTCGGACGGGCCACGACCTCGTCGGCTTGCCCCAGAGGGTCCCAACTTCGCAATTAGTATTCTGAAACAGGTTGTCGAATGCCTGAAGAAGAACTTCAAGCTGGATCAGAGTGTGATGAAGATGCTGAGGGAGAGAACTTCTCATGGTGATACTCCACTGCATGCAGCCATTCGCTATGGCCAGAGGGACGTTGCCAAGTACATTCTGACGCTGATAGCTGGATATCCAGAGCTCAACGGTCTCGTTAGCATCGAGAACGCCTCGGGAAAGACTCCACTGCATCACGCTGTTTTACTCAATCAGGCTGACATTGTTCGAGCTCTTCTGCTTCTGGGGAGTGATCCCAATGCCTGCGACAGTCATGGGTCGTACGCTCTTCACGAGGCTGTGAAGATGCCAGAGAATTGGGAGTGTGTGGATGCCTTGATTAAAGGTAAAGTTGATATTGAACGGCATGATGATGCTGGCCGGACTGCACTCCATTTGGCTGCTCAGGCGGGCTCGGTACGGGCTGTTGAGCTGCTTGTCAAGGCTGGGGCTGATGTCAATAAATCAGAGCGCTCGTATGGGCGTACTGCACTGCACATTGCTGTCGAGGGGAGGCACATCGAGGTTGTCAGGTATTTTCTGGAGAAGACAGATGTGAATGTTAATAAACAGAATTTTGGGGGGAATACTGCGCTGCATGCGGCTGTTGTGGATACTGGAATTCGGGCTCGGGAACTCTGCAAGCTGCTCACTAAACATGGGGCTGATCCATCCATCAGGAATAACCAGAGGGGCTCGAGCAGTCATGCTAATGAGGAGGAAGCTGATGGGGCTGAGGAGGCGGAGGATATCAAGCAGGAGACGGATTCCAATGATGAGGATGATGTCGAGGGACAGTCGTCTTTTGATCTTGCGTCGAAGAATAAGGATGTCGTTGACATTTTTTCGGCGGGGGTTGAGGCGGGTGAGGAGATTGAACTCAAGATCAAGGAGGAGATCATGGACACGGATAATGAGGGGGAGCTGGACTGGCTGGAGTTGGATGAAATTACGGATTTGGGGAATATTCTGGAGAGCAACAATGGGTGGAAGCCGCTTGCTCAACGGCTTGGCTGCCATTCGTTTCTGTCGAATTCGTTGGAGAAGTCGGGGGCTAGTCCTGCGTTGACTATTCTCACTTTTGCGCAGGTATGTTATGTCTCAGTGTCTACTTAGGTTTGAGGATCTTGTGTTACTGGGGTTTGACGGTTTTGGTATTTTCATGTATTGCCTCAGAATGGATGCAGTGAAATCGTTCTATTTTTAGATTCTCTGATTTTGCTTGGAAATTATGTGGAATGGTCTCAAACGTAAAAATACGTAGTTTGACTGTGGTGTCCATCTGATGGTCAATTTTTAGAAATTGAAGAATAAAAGGACTATGATAATTCAAAAAAATGTGAAATTCTGTGAGATTATAGGTATTAATGAGGACTAACTCTGTGCTCAATTTCAGCCCGATCGATCCTACCGTTTTTGAGAAATCGCCATTTGTTTCTAAATAGTTTTTCGTAAAAATCTCAAAAATTACTCAACCGATTTCAATTTTCTTTTTTTCAAAATATTCGTCTTGATGTCTTCTATCTTAATTAATTAAAATATGCATACCTGTCCGTACGAAGTTGCCGAGATATTTCCTTTTTTCGGCTTTTCTCTAATTTAATGTAATGTTCAATTTCACATAATTTCGGGTACTTAGGAGTCTCGAAAGAGACGACTATCTAGTCAGATTTCCCTCAAGACTTGTTTGAACCCTTTTTATTTTTATCTTAACGTACACTCTTGTTAAGACATTTGAAAATTTCTCTTTTAAGGCCCGGGTGTACCATCTTTCGAACGTTATCTCGATGTTTCTTTTTCATCTTTCGTCGTCTGAAATTGTCAATTAAGCCCTGCATCATGCAGAAGTTTTGAAAAATTGTGAATGAATAATAAAAAAAAAGTAGAAAAAATTCTCAAGTTTTTCAACGGGCATTTTTAATTTATATTCAGAATAAGTTGAACAAGAAATTTAAAAATGTATCTGATTTACGGTAACAAATGGCGGCCTGTCACACAATGTCTTGCAGGGGGAAGACTGATTTCGTAAATCTTTTCCCACACTGCTCAGAGATATTTATTACGGAAAAGGCTCTTTGAAAAAGTTGTAATATTTTGGAAAATTTTTGAATCACACTTTTATCACATAAAAATGGCAGATGACTACATACCACTGTTTTGAAGATTGAGATACCTAGCTGTCACTTCCCATGAGGAGTTAGTGTTTTGTTATCCACCATGGAAAATGACAGCTAATAGATAATTTGCCACAGCGAATCAGATATTTGTAATTTCCACTTTTTTCAACTCATTCTGAATCTCAATTAAAAACGCTCTTTGAAAAAGTTCAGAATTTTTTCTATTTTTTTTTAACATTCTATCATAATTTTTGGGAATTTCTACATGATGTACCACTCAATCGACAATTTTGGATTACGAAAGATAAAAGAAATCCAGGTAACATTCGAAAGATAGTGCACCCGGGCCTTAAGACAAATGTCGATCATTAAAGAGAAAAATTGTCTGCTAGAATCACAGATCAATCCATTCGGAAGCATATTGCTAACTCATTAGCAGCAATAGCTACGCTCAGATTAAACAATGTCACTTGACTCGTTCTTTCAGGTTCAGGGATTCACAATGAGCACCTTACTCGATTTGCTTGTGGACTTGGAGCAAAAGGAGGCAGCCAAGTACATCGAGAACATCATGAAGAAAAAGACTCATGGCGCACGATGAGAACAAAATCATCCCAACAATTCATAAGCATTTTTTCTACCATAATCTGACTAATAATTTTTCAAGCGCAAATTGTGCATGTCAGAACTTACTATATTTTTTCATGGATAGTTCAATAAGTATTATGAAATCATATTATTTACAAAGTTTGTATGACGAATAATTGAGTGATGATAAATGTATAAAAGATGAAGAATAATGTAGAGATGATATATTGAATAAACTATTTTTTCGGTAATAATAGGGTAATATATAATTTTTGCACCTGTTATTCTATGACATTACCAGAATTTTTGCTTCTCGATGAAATTATTGTAATTGACCGATTTTCATATTTTCTAATTTTTTCTAATTTTCAATTACGAATTACTTTTTTGAAATTTAACTCCTACACAACTAATTTCTTTTTTTTTAACTAAAAAATTGCAATATTTATGTAAAATAGCGCCAAAAATGTTTCTGAAAGAATCAAGAAAATATTTTTAAAATAAGTCTCAATTATCAATCAAATTGTTCTTTGAATTCGTATAAAAATGTAATACTGCATTTCATTCAATTTAATTGAACTCATCAAATGCTATTTATTTTCTTTATTCTATATGCTGATAACTTATGACAACTATAGTTTTCTGCAATGTATTTACAGTTATTCACAAAAATAATAGATGCTGCGTATGAATCTCATTCCTAAGAAGAGTATTAATTCATGACGACTATAAATTTCCTCGACATATTTACAGTCCTTAAAAGATAAAATTGTAAAATGCAAGAAGACAATCCATCCATAATGCCAATTGTTCCAAAAATTTACAATGAATTAGCTTGACATTTAGTCAGCTGTTTGGATCTCATGCCTAGAAGAGGCCAAAGCCCCGAGGAATTTTTAAAAAGTAACTAATTTATGTCGTCTATAAGTTTCCTCAATGTATTTACAATTCTTAAAAAAGTAAAAATGAGGAATGCAAAAAGACAATGAACCCATTATAGTAATTCCCCCGAAAATTTACGAAGAATTAGTTTGACATTTTGTCAGCTGCTTGTGGAGCTCATTCCTGTGAGATGCCAGGATTTCAAAAAACTTTGCAAAAAATCGTTGAGCCGATTGCTCCAGATGAACTTTCCTCCTCATAACAGCATCTAATTTCTCCTGGGCCTCTGCCAATTCACTCTCCATCACCTGATCATCCGAACACGACTGCTGCAGCTCTTTGATCTCAGCCTGCGCCTTCTGAATGACATCCTGCCACTTGTTCACCTCTTCCTTAGCATTCTCCTTCAATTTCTTGATATACTGCCTCGTCTCACTACTCTTCAACACCATTTCATTCTTCTCCTGATCCTGAATTTTGATTTTATCAAGCAGTGTCTCCAATTTAGTGGATTGCTTATCGATAAATGTTTGACAACTGTTCAACTCCCTTTTAATAGTATTTTTCACATTGTTGATTGTCTCAGCCTTTTGCTTGAGGGCCTCCACAATGTCCCTCGTGGGGAAGGTCTCGGGCATCTTCAATTCATCCAAATCCCCAGCAATATCGTTGGTTACATTGATAACAATGTCCCTGTTGAATGCCAATATAGCTTTATCGAACTGATCACGAGCTTTCGACGCTTTCATATCCAACGCCCAGGCCTCTTTCTGTATCTCCTCAAGATGGTCATCAAAACTGTTCATATACCCCTGAATCTGTGAACACTGGTGGACAATCTCGTCCCTCTCCTCAATGTTCATCGCCTGTTGTTGAATAATTGCGTTAAGTTCATCGTGTTTATCCTCGTACTTTCGTTTCTCCCTGTCGTACAACTGAGATTCAGCGTCCAACTGCTGCATTTCAGCCTCAATAGTAGTCAAATATTTCGCCTGAGCTGACGAATGGGCTGTCTGTTTGCTCTCATCCTCAGTCAGCATCTTCAATTTCTCGGTGAGTTCGTTCAATTGATCAGTGACAACCTGATCGTCCTGGAGGAGTGCCTGCTCTTTTCTCAGGGTTTCTTCCAGCTCAGCCTGCGCCTGCTCAACGTCCTCGTCTGTGAAGCCACACTGGTTAGCCATTCCGTCGATGTACTTGTCCTCCAGCGCCTTCTCCTCATCCTCTTTACCGTCATTCCACACCTGATTGAAAAGGAATAATATATTATTATTGTTAAATTTAAATTAGTTGAAATTAGATAAAATTTTTCTTTCCCGAAATGAATTCTTTGCTATTTTTTTTATGTATTCTGTGAAAATGTGAGGATAGGAATTGAATTGTTGGGTATTGGTTCATTTGAAAAAATATATCAATTTTAAAATTCTCCCGAGACATTGAAAAATTAAAATTTCTTTTCACTTTCTTTCAACAGAAGTAGATAATAGAAAGAAAATACATTGGTTTTTCTTCATTATTAAAAAAAAAGTTTTGATATTTTCAAGATTGTGAAATCGATTCTTAAAATTTATTTCTGATTTTTCTTCCTTACATTTTCTGCAGTTCCTGTTTGTGTGAACGGAATACAATCACAGAAATTAAAAAATGTTAAGCTCCCTTCATTTTTTAAGAAGATGAAAACAATTTGAAAAATTTCGAAAAGCCAGAAAAATAAATTTTTTCATTTTATTGATACTGATTGACGACGATCGATCTCTCTTTGCAATTTCCTTCTTTAGTTCCATTGAAATGAGATCAAAGGGATGTAAAGAATTAATATTCACTCTACTTCAACAAGAGGGGGATATAGCCAGTCAGAGGAATCCTATTTTCTCCTGTTTACTAAAGATGAAAGAAACGGAAGTTGTTTTATATCGAAATATCTCGAAACTGCCTGACCGCTAATCCTTAATTCTGATTTGTCAATATATGACACGAAGTTATTAAAAAAAAAAAATACGTGGCATTTTCAAATTCTTCAGTGACATAATTTCAAATTCTTCAGTTGTAAATTTTTTTTTCTGTACTGCTTCTCACGATTTCTCGTCTGGGAATTGGTATTACATACTTCCCTAACTCTAAAACTTGAAAATCACTACAGAAAAATATTGTTCCTGGGCTGTTGCGATGGGGTTTTTTTACTCGTGTGGCGTTGGCTTCCGAGCCGAAGGCGAGGACTGGCCAACCACACGAGTAAAAAACCCCATCACAACAGGCTGGAAAAATACTATATATATAGCTATGTATATATTTCACATGTGTATATATATCATCGGTGAAATTAATAAATTCTGTCCATCTATGGAGACCGATTATTTTGAAAAATTGAAGACAATTAATTGAAAATGTAAGATTCTTTTACTCTACTTCGCTATTGACTTCAATCATTAGTCGAATTCTCTTTGATTCATTATCAATATTTATAACGTATTCATGAGAAAATGAAATTCAATGAATTCCACTTCTTCATTTCAACAAATGAATAGATCAGCGCGCGCATAGATCTTGTAAAATAGAATTCCACACCTGATACAGCTCCAGGAGTGACAGGAAAAGACTGCGATTTATCACTTCACCATCGGCACAGTCGTTGAAGGGCAGAGCATTGAGCTGGAACGTCTGATTGGCAAAGTCCTTGACCTCGCAAATTTCCACTAGCCAGGACAGCCAGGCAAGGACGTGGGGAAACGAGTGCATCGTGTTGGCTGTCTTCAGCCAGGATTTCGCCATTACTCCAGGGTAATGCAGCTTCTTGGCTATTTTTGGAAGCTCCTCCATGTAGTTGGTGAGGTTTAATTCCTGCTTGTACTCGAGGAGCTTCAGGAGAAAATCCGAGGCATTGACGAATATTTTCAGGGACACTGGCTTCAAACTTCCTGTAGTGTTGAGCATCGAGGATTTCTGGGTGTCGCTGAAGAAGTTGTCGATCCTACTCAGCATTAGGTTTTGGTAGCTCTTGTCGTTCAACGGTCTCGTGTCCTTTTTTGTACCCTTTGTGGTGCCTAGAACACTGGCACGCTCCGCTGAGGGAGAACGACCTCTGGCTAGACTTCCTATCTCACTGGGGGGGCGCAGATTCGTCACTGGAGTGGCTGTTGGGGAAATAATAATTTATCGTCAGTGGAGTTTACATTTTTTTTAAATATTAGCAGTTTCTTTATGAAGGGGTAATGTCGACGCAGTATTTTCTTGACGGAATGAACCATTAAATAGAATTGAGTCCCTTTATTTTTGGAGAATTAAATGTTTTAGTTTATGACCTTGGCCACGAAAATTACAATCCTCGCGCTTTAAAGATGTCTATGAAGTATCAAGCACTCAAAAAATTTTCATTTTGAGTGATAGTAGTTTAATTGCGCTTTTAATCACTGCATTTTTTTTTTCAAAATCATCAGAAATTGAGGTTTTTGCTCGAACATGAAAAAATTCAATTTTTGGAAAATGGATAGGGGATGTTAATCACATGGTATGGGAGAATGGGGTAATGTGGACACTTGACTTTTTTTCAATGTTACTAATTCATTGAAAGATTGAGTAGCGAAATAGATCAAGTAGATTTCGACTATTGGTCAATTTTCAATGAATATCTCGGAATCTAAGGGAGATAGCCAACTTTTCGTCATGCCCTTTTTTGTAGAGGGAATCAAGGGCTACAAAAAAGGTCATTACAAAAATTTTATTATCTGCCTAAGATACGGAGATATTCCTCGAAAACTCAGCTAAGGGCCAAGTCTATAGATTCAATGATTTTCCATCATCAAATTCGTCAATTAAATTGTGCAAAAAATTTGAAAAAAAAATCATGAATATTCCGTGTCACTGAAAATACATTCTGCACACAATTATTATTTTTTCAAACCTTCTTTGTTTATAAATAAATAATTGAAATTGTTTAAACTTTTGAAAACCTTTTTTTCTTTAAATGACTTATGTTGGAAAATTGATTGTTTATAAATTATTTGTCAAAGATGCTCGTAATTTTCAAAAATTGCAATTTTCAAATTATTTCATCAAAATTCCCCCAAAAGTAAACTTTCTAATTTTATCAGATTTTTAAAATGCTTTCTAACGGTTCAATATCTTAATTCAAATTCAGACCTGTAAAGTTTAAATAATAAAATCATTGTAAAATGTGCGGAAGCCCAAAGTCAAATGGGGCTCAATTGGAAGCTCTGATGTTCAACTACAAAAGTAGAAAAGCATTTCACTAATTAAAAATAGCCAAAGTACTTGATCAATTGATTCCTAACTTACGAACGAAACATTAGAAACAAAGAACGTCAAAAATATCCATTTTGCCCCATCCCCTCTTATGCGTATTGAACACGAATAATGACACCTGAGTGTGTGTACTAGTCAATTTTGTCAAGAAGACCATAATAATCAAGGATCTTGAAGGAAGACATCCGCAAGAGGATATCGTCCTTTGACATGAGCCCCCCCATGTCACCTCGATAATTATAATCACCTGTCGCTCTTGACGTCGACGGCCTGATGCTGGACCTCTCGGTGGAGTCATTTCGAATCCGGGGTCTAGGTATCTGCGAACTATCACCCACAGACGACCCTCTCTGCTTCAACGTCTTTCGTGAATCCCCCCGAGCTGAACCCTTGTCAGCCAGTGTTGACACACGCACCGGGTTCAGAGACGATTTACGTCCCACCGATGTTGGCCTCATCCTCGTAATTTCGATCGAGGAAAAATGAGTTCCTTTGATTATCTAAATGAGGCTGAATATCCGACAAAATGCGCCTGCAAATCACTGTAAACTATCAGCAACTTTCAAACTCAGACGAACAGTTATTTCCACTGACATCAACTGACATCGCACCACGGGAATGAAAAGTGGAGGGAAAGCGTCGGTTGGAATATGGCGGCTGCGCCCAAGTCTGATCTCATCGTTACCGACGGATCTCGCCAACAGCGCAAGCAGGGGTAGAGATGCAAATGCGTCACATGACCCGTCATATGACGGTCATGTGACCGTCATTCACGGTCACATGACGAGGCTTTCATGACGGCTGTCACGACTCCCCCTCCCCTTCTGTGACCGACGCAACTTGTCAAGAAAAAATGACAGTCATTTTTCCTCTGTATAGACGAAACTTTTTTTTTTCTCGGTCAATTTTCAGTTGAATTCCTTTTGTATTGGCCTAATCCGCATTTTGAAATGAAAATCACGTTTTTTTTCCATCCATATAGATGAAACTATTTTATTTTATTCATGACCGTCACAAATTGGAAATTAGTTATTATCGTCATGCACAAATTTTCCAACTTTTCCAATTTTCCAAATTTTCCAACTACAAATGATTTGTGACAATCATTTGTAGTTGGAAAATTTGTGCGTAACATGACCGTCATTTTTTGGTCATATGACGCGATCTAAAAAATTACGGTCATTTTGCATCTCTAAGCAGGGGTTGGTCGGCAAGGGTATTTTACTTACCACCGGTATTTTACCAAGTTTCCTACACGAAAAAAAACAGTAATTTACCAAGGAAGTTTTAGACCTTTTTGACCGCTAGTGGGCGCGATTGAGAACAACACAGTTGTTCTGGCGCGAGAACAACCCCGTTGACAGGGTTGCAAGGGTCAAGCCTCACAAGGGTCAAACATCGCAATAGACCTTTTCATTCTGGAAATCTAAGGGAAATATTTATTTCGTTCATTCAACGAAAAAATCTCCGAAAAAATCATGGAAAATTCTGATAAATATTGAACTTTACAATGATATACACTTGAGCGCTCAAAAACCATGATTTATATGTAAATTCGATAAAGTGTCCGCAAATCCTAGGGGAATTAACATGGGAAAAAAGTGTCCGCAAATCTAGTGACTCTCAGAATGAAAAGGTCTATTAGAGATGCAAATGCGTCACATGACCCATCATATGATGGTAAAACTTAATTAATAAGTGTTTGACTGAATAAATATAGTTTGTTTATGGCACAGCATCTTTACTTCATTTATGTGAGACCTCATTGTCTAAGAAATCCACTGGTGGTGCCCTCCACCGGACGATAATGGGCTCATCTCCAAAATATCTCCCCGCGAGAACTTGACTTATTATTTTCTCCAATTTGGGGGTGCAAATGATCAATTTCCCACCCCGACCGACTCCCGAAAAATGAATTCTCCATCAGTCAATCAGTTTTCCAGCTGCTCATGAATAAATATTAACGTCTCCTCAAAGGAGCCACATGCGGGTTACGCAGATGCAGTCGTGATCAGCTGATGTGTTCAACAGATTATTTGATGAAACGTGTTTGAGGAGCCAAGAAGGACCACAAATACTGGAGTAATGGGACGATCGATTTATGCCGAGGAATGCCTCCTCAATTATCTGATCAGCCTGTCGGATCTGGACACTTACACTGTCGGCCTCATCCTCGGACAGGTTTGGATTGTTTTGTTAAAGTTGTTTAATTGCTGAGGTTAGTGTCACCAGATGTTGACAAACTCTGAATGATTTCTACCGTAATTGACGGATGAAGGAGTAACCCGGTGCAAGGAAGTTTCTAGTTTTCAGAGCCAAGGTGTTGAATTTTGGAAAATTGGGGGTCTAGGAGACGTAGGGGAGGGTGGGGTAAAATGGACACTTGGACCTTTTTTAAATTATTCATAACTCAGAAACAAATTTATCAATTGAGCTCAGTTTAGGCTCGTCACAAAGGGAAAGAATTGTTCTTTGTATTGAAAAAAAAAATTAATTTCATCAACATTTCAACCCCTCATTAACATTTGAAAAAATGTCAAAGCCCCTGAATAATAAATAAATAAAAGAATAATATTGGGAAATAAACCCAATAGGGAGGAAATTGCAAATTAATGATTTGATATGTCTAATGGCTGTTAGATAGTCATTTGTCACAGTAGTCAATGGCTGTCAGATCGTTAGTTACCATGATAAATGATCCATTCACTATTTCCTCTCTATCGGAATTATTTCTTAATCTTCATTAAAAACGCTTGAAAATGTTCATTTTTTTTCTACTTTTTTTGATTGTACAATCATAATTTTTAGGGACTCCTGCATGATCGAAAATCTGATGTAAATTTTATATTATATTTTACATTGTGAAGATGGAAAAACCATCGAGATAACGTTCGATAAATAATCCTCCCGGGCCTTGAATAGAAATCTAATCGAATTGTCTTGCGAATTCGCTAGGCAATCTTTCTGTTAAATTTTTCGTACGCCTATTATTTCATCCTTTAATTTCGTGTCTTTGTACTTCATAAAGAGCACGGATCAACGCGATTATGTTGTTCACTTGGCGAGAACTCCACCACCGGCTCCTAAGGACGTCATCGAAGAGACCCTCATCGGTTCGACGACTAATGTTCAGCAAGAGTCCCCAGTGAAGTCCATAAAATCAGTGAAGGATGTACCGAGCAGTTGGGTTGCAGACCATGCCATACACGTGAGACAAAATTTCCCTCGTTAGTTAAATTAATTAGTGAAAAGAAATGGGACATTAATTGTGTATTCTCATTAGGTTACGAGAATGTTGCCAGGAGGGATGTGGGTCCTGGGAATATTTGTGGTTGGACCCAGTGACTGTTTCAGTGACAATGATTCCACGCAACGATTGAAGTCCATTATTTCTTCCCTTCACAAACATTTTGAATCTAATTCGTATTTATACGGGGATAATCCGCGGGAGAGCCTCATTCTCGCATTCAACAGTTTAACGAAGAAGTATATTACTCTTTTTCATGATTTGCGTGAATTTTTTACTTAGATAGTGAAGTGGTAAAACAAAATATCTAACTTATTTTGCTTCCAAGTGGAAAAATTGAAATTGTTATGTTTTTAGATAGTCTAATTGTGCTTGGAAATGATGTAGAATTTTCTGAAACGTAAAAATAGGAAGTTTAACCATCTCGTGTGCCCGCCTGGTGGTCAACTTTTAGAAAATTGAAGAATTGAAGGACTAACATAATTCCAAAAAATCGGAAATTTTGTCAGATTGTAGGTATTAATGAGAACTAACTCTGTGCTCAATTTCACCCCAATCGATCCAGCCGTTGTTGAGAAATCGCCATTTGTTTCTAAATCGTTTTTCGCAAATATCTCAAAAACTACTACAAATTTAATTTTTTTTCAAAATATTCGTTTCGATGTCTTCTGTCTCAATCAATCAATTGAGAAAGCTCTGTTGATCGACTACAAAAGTAGAAAAGCCAAAGTATCTTTTACAGTTTGGGATAGACCACACTATACATTCAACCATTTTAAATCATCAAATTTGTCGATTAAATTGTATGAGAAAATTGTTTTAAAAAATCATGAATATTCAGCGTCATTCAAATTACATTTTACACATTTATTATTTTTTAACATTCATGAATTATCATTCTTTTTTACATTCGTTGTTTATGAATAAATAATTGAAATTGTTTAAACTTTCGGGAACCTCATTTTTTAGGCATAAAATCGATTTCCGGTAAAATTCTGAATATGGATAAATTGGTAAAAATAATTTATGGAAAATGCTCCTAATTTTATAAAATTGCAAGTTTTAAATTACTTCATCAATCTTCCTCGAAAAGTAAACTTTTTATTTTTTTTTATTTTTAAAATGTTTTCTAACGCTTCAATATCGAGATTCAAGTTCAGACCAACAGATTTGAAATCATAAAATGCAGTCATTGTAAAATAACCTTCGTAACCGTAAAGAAAACTCCGTAAACTTGGATATTATTAATACAAAACATCAAATGTGGCAAAAACTGAAGGGGCGTTGTGAGTAATAGGTCATTTCGTCGAAAAAATTTAAACAACGTCATCAATTCAAAGTATCCCGTTTTACCACTCCACTAATCAATCATCATCTCAATGTCTACCTACAGAATTGCCTCTTCCAGATTTGTTTGCAAGTCCTTCGATGTTAAACCGAATAACTCAATGAAAAATGCGGATTGGAAATTCCAAGCGAAAATCACAAAATGGTATCAGCTGGAGACCAGATTGGACTTCGACCAGACGTTCCCCATTGTCGATGGACAGGAATCGGAGACCTTGAAACAGCAGCTGCAGAAAATCCTCAAGGACGTGGCTGATGTAGTGAATTCTTCCCTCGTTATAATCGAAGGTGACAGGAGACTGTCCGATGAATTAATCGAAACTATTGGGAATCAGAAGAAGGAGAGGAAGGAATCGAAGAGCAACGAATCAGATACCAGTGATAAATCACTCCAAGCTGCTATTTACGTTCCATGCGTAAGTGAAAGAAATTTCTGAAAGAATTTCAATTCAAATTCAAATGGTAATTTGAGCAAAGGTGTTATTTTTATTGTACTATAATTATCCTGATGTCAGTCGAAGAAATCGGAGAAGGAAATCAGGGAAGTGAACTGCGTTGCCTCGATAAGATTGGTGGGGCAGATTGGCAGCAGAACTTTTGTCCACCAAAAGTCAACTGTTGCTGAGGCAACGGATGCGATTAAACAAGATATCATGCGGTCCTTGGCGAGTCGATTGGAAATGCATTGGGATAGTTTGTTGGAAGAGGAAAATCAATTGCCTGAAGGTAAAATTCGAACGTTATCTCGATGTTTTCTCTTCATCTTTCGTCATCTAAAATTGTCAATTGAGTCCTGCATCATGCAGAAGTTTTGAAAAATTATGAATGAATAATCAAAAAAAAGTAGAAGAAATTCTTAATTTTTTCAAAGAGCATTGTTAATTTATGTTCAGAATAAGTTGAATAACAAGAAATTAAAAAATGTATCTGATTTACAGTGACAAATGGCGGCCTCTCACCCAATATCATGAAGACTGATTTCCTAAATTTTTTCCCGCACTGCACAGAAAAACAAATGGCTCAAAAAATAATTTCAATATATTAGAATCAGAATCTCACTCCTTCTGGAGCAAACTGCTAATTTATTCGCAACCATCGTTATGCTCAGACATGAAAAATGCAATTATCCACTTGTTTTTCTCTGAATTTTATGAAAATTCGTGGGTAGAAGCTGAGTCTTCGAGTAATATCTCCGAATCTAAGGGAGATATCGAAATTTTCGTAACAACTTTTTTGGTAGCTCTCAAATCGCTCTACAAAAAAGGTTATGACAAAAATTTTGCTATCTGCCTCATATTGCGAGATATTCATTGAAAACTAAGCAAAAATCAAAATCGACTTGTACCGTTTTACAGCTTCGCTACTAAATTCATATTTTTTCTTGAAAAATTGATTTGAATGATTCCAGATAACCTCACTCTCCATGAACCTCCTAGAAGAGTTCTTGTCGCCCTACCCCAGAGTCGCATAACATTATCAGACTACTTGTTCCCTGGCGAAGGTCCCCAAGAGGCTCTCATATCCCTCCAAGAGCTCCTGGACCTCGAAGTCCAAGAGAGCAGTGTCCAAAAAGAGCTAGAGTTGCAAGTTGGTGAGTTTTATTGTCTCCAATCCCCGAAAATTATTTCTCAAACTCGATTACCCACAGATCCTTCCGAATTCTACTGTCAGAACGAGATGAAGACCGAACCGACTGAACATGGAAAATTTGTTGACAACAATCAGTTTATGATGTACGCCTCTGGCCTAGCAGCTACAGTACTGTTCCTCATAGCTGCCATTATCATCCATTATCTTTACTAATTTAGATTTCTCAAGGCCCACGAGACCATGTTTATCCGTTATTAATGGATTTTTTTATAATACGATATTATTAATGAAAAATAAAACCACTTCTGGAGGAAAACATTCTTGTCACATGTCGTGAAGTGCATTCCACGTTTTGAGATTCTCATTGGTGAAGCATTGAGAGAAACAACGAATGAACATTTCTCTATATTAGGGGGGAGTGGGGCAAAATGAAACAGCCGAAAAACCTAATGTTTGACGCAATTCAAGCAAAAAAAAAATTTGTTGAATGCAATTGAATAAAAAAACATTTTTATTCAATTGCATTTAAGCAAATTTTTTTTGCTTGCATTGCGTCAAACAGTTGTTTTTTTGACTGTTTCATTTTGCCCCACTCCCCCCTAATAGAAAGAGATATTCATTCGTATTATTCTCATTAATACTCCCAAGAATTAAAAAAAGTTGACAAAAAATTATTTTTTCATTTAATTGCATTTAAAAAAAATTTTTTGTCAACTTTTTTTTATTCTTGGGAGTACTGATAAGAATAATAATTTTCCATTCAGTAAAATGGAAAATTATTGAGAAGTTTTGACGGGCAATTAATCTGTTGAAAAAATCTCCGCCCGTCAAAACTTCTCGGGTGATAGGCCGCCATTTGTTACCGTAAATCAGATACATTTTTCAATTTCTTGTTATTCAACTTATTCTGAATATAAATTAAAAATGCTCTTTGAAAAAATTAAGAATTTCTTCTACTTTCTTTTGATTATCCATTCATAATTTTTCAAAACTTCTGCATGATGCAGGACTCAATCACTCAATTGACAATTTCAGATGACGAAAGATGAAAAAAAACATGGAGATAACGTTCGAAAGATAGTACACCCGGGCCTTAAATAAAAAAAAAAAGAGAATAAATCCATTCTTCAACTTGCATTTATATTATAATAGTCTTTCTAATAATATTTGTATAATGTAGTAGTAGTATATACACGTAGAGTCATTTCACAATTTATGTACAAAAGGCGAATTAAAATCTCGATCAATCATTCTGTTCCAACAATTATCAACATCAACTCCTTGTATCGATGAAGGGTATCAAAGTAAATGACTGTTTCTCGAATGTTCACTCAGAAAGTATTACAAATCAGATTTACACATTCAGTTATGCCTCGAAAAAATGGAGAATTAGCAGTTTGCATGAAATTGCAAGAAATACAAAAAAAAATTACTTTATAAGAATTATCAGGCAGTGGTTTTAATTGTATTTGTCAGTTTCATATTCTCGTATATCTCTATATAATTCTTCACTTATATATATGTAAAACATTGAAATGCTCTCCGCCCGCATTTTCAAAAAATCTCACTCCTCATCTAGTCTTTTTAGTTAGACCCTTCACAAACCATTCTGGAAGTTTTACAACGAATTTACAATCTCGGTGATTATTTACATAAATATCTTCTCTCCTTCTAATAACACTGTACACTAAACTTCCCCAAATGATTATTCTCGGAAAAAATCTCTGTAATTTCATTCTGTAAATTATTCACATTTTTTTACCAATTTCTCCATTCAACGCAACATTTTCATTTCAACGTGCCATTAGAATGTCGGAATTTCCAATTCTATAGACAAGCTCTTAATGCAAAATACGACAAGTCTCAAAGAATGAATGCCAATATTGATCGTTCTGTCGAAAAAATTTAACCGATTTTTTCCACACCAAAGGACTCAAGCAATTAAAGCATAACAAACTAAATCAATTCAATTGTGCGCAATTATTACAGTAATGCGTGTACGTGATTGCAATAAAGTCATTTACCCCTCAATCTCCATTCACTCACCCGTAAATTATCCACGCTGCCCAAATCCATAAAGTGGCACGTAATTTCAACATTTCACGTGCCAAAAATTCCCCCCAAAATCTAGCGAATTCTGTAGAAAATTCCATTTAATTTCTATTAAAAATACTAGTCTACTAGTGTTTGGTCAATTCTCCTGAAGAATTCCGCAGAAAATTATTAACAGGAATTATTTCATAGATCTTTCTATACAACTTTTTCTATTGAGACATTGTCTATAGGGTTTCCTCGATCTATTAAAAATTCGACTAGTGTCTGGTCAATTCTTCTGAAGAATTCCGCAGAAAATGATTACCAGGAATTATTTAATAGAAAAAAAATCTGTAGAATTTTATCTTTCCGTACAACTTGTTCTATTGAGACATTTTCTGTAGGAATTCCTCGACATGAATTTTCCCAGTTTTTGCACTTCATTTCTCTTCTTTCCATGAAAACATTGAACAGAACAATTTATCAACTTAAATCAAAGGAGTTTCTATGGAAAACATGTGAATAACTTGGATACAAAAATCAAATTCTACTGATTTTTTAAATAGAATATTTTCCATCTATCGTTTCTATTGAAGAAAAAAAAAGTATGAGCTGCGAAATATTTGAATACAATCGGTGAAAAACTAATAGAAATTCAACAGAATTTTCTATCGAATTCTTGAAATTTTCATGAAAATTTTTCTATAAATTTTTTTCCTATGTGTTCCCTCCCCTCAAAAAGAAGAAAATTAAATTGCTCCAATGGCTCATTAATACCGCAGACCATCAATGTAAAAATTTGCGACAGCGTGAAATTAAAATTAATGGCAAGGCACAAGGAACGTAATCACAATAATGTCTTTACAATTGTGCCTAATTGTTCGATAACATCATTCAACAAGTTTTCCATAAAAAAATAATACAATTATCTAACTTGTACCTATTCATTGCATTCCATTCTCCGCGCATTTGAGTTTTCCCATTAGTGAAGTCAGGAGCAAAGCGGAAAAACGATTCAACTCGACTTAGTTCTTAGCTGAGGGAGATGGCGATAATTTCACAGAAACCTTTTTTGGAGATCTTAATACGCTCTACAAGAAAGGTTATTACAAAAATTTTGCTATCTGTTTTGGATCCCGAGATATTCACTGAAAACTAACCAATAGTTAAAATCGACTTGACCTGTTTTACCACTTCGCAACTGAATTACAAGCAGATCCACGCCTGGGAATTTTTGTCTCATTTTTTGCGGAAAAGATGGCGATTAGACAAAAATTTTGAAAGAGAAAAAATTGAAAAATATTGATAATTGAGGGAGTTATGATTTTTTTGAAAATGGCTAGTTTTTTTAAAAAAAAAATTGTTTTCCAAATTGGCCTCAATATTTCTGCGGGGTTTCAAGCCATCAAATCGCCCTTTGGCACACTTAAAGAATGCGGAAAACCCTTCAAAATGAGACATTGTACATAGCATTATCTTCAGTTTGACGTTTTTTAATCGTTAATTACAAAAAAAGCTAATTTTTTTTCATCTGAAATTTTCACCAAAAATTGTCAATAAAATGAGAGGAACTTTGTCGCCAATTAGAGTTTATCTTCCGCCGTAGTTCGGCGGTTATAATTTTTTTCAGTGGGACAAGTATTGAAAATGACCGAAAATCGCTATTATTCATGCAACTATTCCCCAAATGAGTGAATACTCAATTGAATAATTAAGAATGAGTCAATTAAATTAAATTCTCGATTACCAACAAATGAAAGCTCTTTGAAAAATGTATTTCCATTGTATAATTAGAGAAATAATAATTTTTCGCTCAAAAAATCATCCTGAAGATGAATAATAGAAGATATAATGAGTCTAACCTCCACCATTTGCTAATATTTAATTGAATATTCACTTATTTGGGCGATAATTGCATGAATAATAGCGATTTTCGGTTATTTCCAATACTTGTCTCAATGAAAAAATTAATAACCGCCGAACTTTGAGTAATTAACGATAAAAAAACCTTCTTTCGTATAAACCCCGTCAAACTGAAGATAATGTTATGTATGACCTCTCATTATGAAGTGTTTTTCACGTTCTCTGAGTTTGCGAAAGGGCGATTTGATAGCTTGAAACCCCACCGAGAAATTGGGGCCAATTTGGAAAACAATTTTTTTTGTACCTAAACTAGCAATAAAAAAAAATCATAACTCCCTCAATTATCCATATTTTTCAATGGTTCATTTTTCAAAATTTTTATCTAATCCCCATCTTTTCAGAAAAAACTTGAGACGAAAATCCCCAGCACCAACTTTCTTGTCCTGCTAATTTGACGTGGATCTGCTCCTATTATTGAATTACCATCCATGAACTCAAAAAATTTCGCTCTATCTAGAAAAAATGTCTCTCCTTAATCAATATTCATTTGTTCTAAACAACTCCCATTTTTATGAGGCCCATTTGACTACCGCGACCGACACTAGAGTCCTCGAGTGAATCTAGATCCAGGGCAGATTCAATCATAGTTGTGTCTTGAAGTAGCCTCAGTCGAGAGGCAGACAGTGGTGTTACTGCTGTCATTGGTGATACAGTGTTGGCGCTCGCTGAGGACATGATCCCAGATTGCCTTGAAGGCAATGGGGCTATCTCATCAATGTCAATTGGGGGTATTTTGAATGAGGCCAGTGGAACTTCGTTGGTTACGAGGTGGCTCACGCTATTTGTCGTACTGCCTAGAAGAAAAATCAGTGCTATAGAGTTGAAAAAATTAGCTATACCTCAGCACCGACACTGCATTCTCTCGACAAAATGATTTACGACAAATTATGGAGTCCCTTCATTTCATGTTCTGCATTAGGATTTCTTTATCTACAGAAAAGTCGTGGGTTATTGGAGTGAGACTTTTCATACGTTGAAGATCGATTATATAGATCTAAAAACGAATAATTAGTGCAAAAAAAATTTTTTTATTGTTCGTTTGCTCGAAAACGCTTAAAATGGCAAAAACAGTCCAGGACCTCCAATTTTTGAGCCACGAATGATTTTGTTTTTTCAAAATTTTCAGAAAAATATGTGGAATAACAATTACGAGCTATTTTTTTTCAATTCACCTCTTACATGGCTAAATTTGCTTTTTTTGGATTTTTTTACACAAATAGTGAATTTTTTTGTATGAAAAAAAACCGAAATCAGCTGTGTAGGAGTCGAATTCCAAAACAATAGCTCGTAATTGTTGTTCCACACATTTTTCCGAAAATTTTGAAAAAAAAACAATCTTTTGTAGCTCAAAAATTGGAGGCCCTGGACTATTTTTAGCATTTTAAGCGTTTTCGGGCAAACGAACAATGAAAAAAGTGTTTTTTGGCTCGAAAGATTGTATCACTCCCTTCGGCTCGTGCTATAAACCTCCGGCGAGTCAAAAAAACACTTTTCCGCACTCGTATCGAAATATACTATTTTGACACTGCGGCTTTCACCTCGTGTCGAAAAGTGCGTTTTCGTGAGCTGAAAATTCCGTCTCACTCGTATATCGAAATATACAATTTTACAAAAGTTAATATCAAAAATATTTACACTTTGAAAACTTAATGACACTAAATCAGTAGCGAAGCGGTAAACCGGGTTACGTCGATTTTGACTTGGCCATTTTTTGATGAATATCTCGGAATCTAAGAGAGATAGCAATTTTTTTGTAATAACCTTTCTTGTAGCTCTCAATTCGCTCTAGAAAAAATGTTGTAATGAAAATTTCGCTATTTCTCTTAGATTCGGAGATATTCCTCGAAAACTCAGCGAAGAGCTAAGTCGACTTGACCCGGTTTACCGCCTCGCTACTGAATTATTCCTCATACTATTGGCTTCAAGGATTGTCGGAGGAAGGGATGTGCAGTTGGTACCTCTGCTGGGTCCTCTCTTTTTGTTTCTGTAGCGAAATTTTTGTAATCGTTCTATAATCAAAAATTAACAAAAACATTGCTACCTCCCATAAAAATTCCGAGATATTCATTGAAAATTAACCAACAGTCAAAATTGACTTGAACCGTTTTACCGCTGCACTACGGAATTAAAGGGTGAGGATCAAAATTTCTGCAGACAAAGTTGCAATTCAAAACATGACGTAGGTCAAAAAATAGTGTGTCATAATTTCGCCACGAGAATGCTGTATCTGTATTGGAATATGTCCGAAAAAGCAATTAAATTTTCTGAAATGATTCATTGAGAATTTCGAAGGTTTTTTGTTCCAGCTGTATTCATAGTTCCTTTTCTTTTTCTCAATTACTGCCAGTATTCCCAAAATTAATATTTAAAATTCACATAAAAAGGTAATAAATGTCGGTAGTGAAAGAATGGCAAACCAAACTCCTGTGGATTAGTTACAAAAATCAAGAAGCTCATGACAAAGCCCTTGGAGTCGTGCTGGAATGGATCAATTGCCAATCAACACCGGATCCATTGGATAAAAAATATTGATTAATTATTTTGATTAAAATTTGATTTCAAACGCTTGGTGGTTAGAGCAAAAATCCAGTTGTCACAAGAACCACCCACACAGAAACAAAACAATCACCATCTTCCTCATATACTTAATAAAAAAATTCAATAAAAATTATGTTTATATTTTTTAATAAAAAATGTGCATGAAAAATGCAAGTGATGATGGACTTACCGAATAGCGCGAGCTTGAGCCCTCGACAATAGGTCGTAATTATAAACAAAGAAACGCCGTTTTAATGACCCATCAACTTGTGGATTTTCTATTTTGAGGTGTTTTAGATTTAACGTGTGAAAATTTGAACTTATTTAATAGTAATGCATGGATTTTCGTAATTACACAAAAATTCTGAGTGAGATGAAATAATGATGACAAAACTACTTCGGCATGAATTCAAATAATTTTTTAAAATAATTTCATTTTGAATTATCTAACGTGAGAATCGGATAAAAGCAATTATATAAATAATCGAGTCAACGAATAATTGCGTAATATTGAGGATAAAAAAAAGATTGTCAATCGTTATGACTAATCAATCCGACAAGAAACCCCCGATTATTATCATCCTCAATACACTCTCTTGGACATGAGGAATTATCAGCGAAGGACATTTCGTGGTTCAACGGTGCTGATCCAAATTTATTGACAATTAGCCCGAATATTTTTTGAAATGAGAAATTTACACAATTCACTTCTAAAAAATCTGATTCCTGAAGAACAATTGGTCCAAAAACAAAACTTTTATCTGTTTTCCCTGGAAAAACTAAAAAAATTTTTCACCGAGTCGAGTTTAATTGATTTTTTTTCAAGTCCGATAGCTGCTTTTCCAATAATGAGAATGCCCCCCGAACCAAGAATACGACCTGGGAAAATATTATTTTGAAATGGAAAATTTACAAAATTCCGATCTACAAAATCTGATTCCTGAAAAAAAATCGTTCCAAAAACGATCCTTTTTGTCTATTTTGTCTCAAAGAATTAATTTTTTTTCAGAGTGAGTTTAAATGATTTTTTATCTATTTTTCCTCATAAAACAAAGAATCTTTTTTGCCCAGGTAATTTTAAATTACTTCTTTTCAAGTATTTGATTTTGAATTATCTGAAACGGTGAATGATATCAAGGCAACGCAACAAATAATCGAGTCATCGACCAATTGAGAAATATTAAGAATAAAAAACTTGATAAAATATTTTTTTAAATCCCAAATTTACAAAATTTTGATTACTGAAGGAAAAACGTTCCAAAAACAATACTTTTTATCTATCTTTCCTCAAAAAACGAAAAATCTTTTTTCCCCAGGTGAGTTTAAATTATTTCTTTCAAGAATTTCGATCTGCAAAATCTGATTACTGAAGAAAAATCATTCCATTTTTTTTTTCGTGGCAACTTCAAACGATTTTTCTTAATAATTCGATTTTGATTGATCTGAAACACTGAACGATATAAAAGCAACGCAATAAATACTCGAGTCATCGACTAATCGCGTAGTATTAAAAATAAAAAAACATTGTCAATCGTTATCACTCATGGAACCGACGATAAACCTTCGATTGATATCATCCTCAATACCCTCCCCCGAACACAAAGAATTATCAGCGAAGGACATTTCATGGTTCAACGGTGCTGATCCAAATTTATTGACAACAAGCCCGATAGCTGCCTGCCCAATAATGGGAATGCCCCCCGAGCCAAGAATACGACTTGGTAAAATGTTCTTCGCAATGGGATATTTAAATCCATGCTGATTGCACCTTAAATTATTGTACTTGATGGATTGTGGTGAATACGAGGGCCTATTCGAGTCATCGAAATACCGCTGGGGAAATTTCTGCAGGTCCGGATGATTTCTGTACTCCTCGTCTTTGTGCCTCAATAAATCCGCCGAATATCCACGCGGATATTTCCTCAAATCAACTCCGTATTTACGTTCAATCGCGTATTGATCGTGGATCAAATTATTATCGGAGGTGCGTTGAAACTCATCGCGACACCTTTGCGGATATTTTTGGTAATTGTAATTGTGCCCTTCGCTGGAAGTGGTGTTGAATCTTTGGGATTCGTAGTAGAGAACTGAGGGCACACGATCCTGAGTCACTCTTCGCGGATACTTTGGAATGTACGTGTCGTTGTTTGGGTATTGGTGATAATTGGGAATCTCCGTGGGCAGACGCTGCGTCTGGCTTACAAGTATCAACTCACCGTTCAGGGATTCTATTCGCGGAGAACGACGTCCGGATACGAGATTATTCATTGAACCACTCAGCTCGGTGTCCATCGGTGGAATGCTGTTTCCATTTACCTGAAATTTATTTATTATTTCAGATTTATTAATAACTAGTTTTATTTTGAGACTTTTGAAAGTCTCACACTGAGACTTTCCGAAGTCTCACAACAGATCTTCCATAGTCTCAGATTGAGACTTTCAGAAGGCTTAAGGATATCCAAGTGTTTTTTACAGTTTGTAAAAGCCCCCATTACAGATTCAACCATTTTCAATCATCAAATTTGTCAATTTAATTCGCCTGAGAAAATTTTGCAAAAAATCATGAATATTCAGCGTCATTCAAATTCCATTTTGCACATAATTACTATTTTTCAAACATTCGCTGTTTATAAATAAACAATTGAAGTTGTTGAAATTTTCGGAAACCTTATTTTTTAGGCATGAAATCGATTTCTGGTAAAATTCTGAATGTGAATAAATTTGTTGACAATTCTGAACAAATTATTTTTATGGTGAAAAATTGTAATACTTGTAATTTTCAAAAATTACTATTTGTTAATTATTTCATCAATCTTTCTCCAAAAGTAAACTTTCTATTTTTTTCAGATTTTTAAAATATTTTCTAACGGTTCAATATCGAGATTCCAATTCAGACTCGCAAAGGTTAAATAATAAAATCATTGTAAAATGTCCGATCATTTACAATTTCAATCATCAAATTTGTCAATTTAATTTGCCTCTGAAAATTTTGCAAAAAATCATGAATATTCAGCGTCATTCAAATTCCATTTTGCACATAATTACTATTTTTCAAACATTCGTTGTTTATAAATAAACAATTGAAATTGTTTAAACTTTCGAAAACCTTATTTTTTAGGCATGAAATCGATTTTTGGTAAAATTCTAAATGTGAATAAATTTGTTTACAATTCCGAACAAATTATTTTTATGATGGAAAATTGATTGTTTATAAATTCCTTATAGAAAATACTTGTAATTTTCAAAAATTATTTGATCTATTTGTTAATTATTTCATCAATATTTCTCCAAAAGTAAACTTTCTATTTTTTTCTGAAAGTCAAATTCAGACCTGCAAAATTAAAATAATAAAATCCTTGTAAAATGTCCGGAAATTTAGAGTCAAATGTGGTTTAAATTAAAACTGTGATGCTCGACTACAAAAGTAAAAAAGCATTTCACTGGAGAAAAAATGGCCAAAATACTGAAATATCCTTAAGAGTAATTTCCATTATTGAAGGGGAAAATATACTAGAATCCGAGTTTAATTAATTCCGAATAACATTGCTTATTTATCAGCAATAATGGCTATGCTCAGGTATGAACAATGC
The DNA here is from genome assembly GCF_001412515.2 of Diachasma alloeum. NCBI lineage: Eukaryota > Metazoa > Arthropoda > Insecta > Hymenoptera > Braconidae > Diachasma > Diachasma alloeum. The sequence continues at coordinate 233,921 of NW_021681246.1, read as the reverse complement.
GATTATCCACTTATTCTGAATAATTAACTTGGAAATTTTACCTGTGGTTGAATTATTTTCACAGTCCCATAGGCTTTATTATTAGCAATTACGTAGTCTTCACCGACTCTTTCATGTTCCGCTCTGTAACCAGGTGTTACTACGCCTCTTCGATCTGTAATCGATGGAAAATATTTATGAAGTCTTTCAGAATAATTATCACGAGTTACGTGAAAAAGTACAACGTAATGGTTCAACAAAATTTCAAGATTAATTACAGTTTACCATCGCAAAGATTGAATATAATCTATTAAATTACATTTCAGATTCTCTGCGCAGATATATATTACTTATTAGCTGTCCGCCCTAGCTTTCCCCGAGATATTCCAACAATAAAAAAAATTTTCAGCTTTTTGAAACATTTATATAGAGGGAACACGCCCATTGTTGGGCGGTTAAGGAAAATTCGAGGTTCGTGGTAGGATTTAAAATAAATGAATCACCTCAATGGGGATATGCTGGCAGAAAAAAATTATTTGAAATTAAAATAACAAAACGAAGAATAATTAAATTAAGAAATAGTTGAATGCAGGTGAAACCCCTAATTTCCGGACGGCTGGGCCATATTTTTTTTATCTATTAAATGTTGGTCAATAGAAAAAATAATTAATCACGTGATTATACAAAAGTAATATTATTGAAACGTGAAATAATCAGTACAAGTTTCATTTTCTTTACGGAATATTCAATGCAAGTTGAACCCCCGTCTAGAAATTGACTTGTTTACCCTACATAAAAACGAGGAATTGATTTTACTCGGAAAGCTGAGAATTTTTAGAATAACCGATTTTTTTTGCGAATTTTTAGAGAACAAATTTTTTAGCAATTTCTAGAAAACGTCAATTTTCTTCACGAATTTCTTTTAGAGATTTTTTTTTAGAAAACTTGATATAATCCTCCAATTTTCAAACCAAGTAAATTTAAATTCAATAGCGAAGTGGTAAAGCGGTTTAAGTCGATTTTGGCAATTGGCAAGTTTTTAGTGAATATCTCGGAATCTAAGGGAGATGGCTGAATTTTTGTCAAGACTTTTTTTTAGCACTCAATTTGCTCTAGAAAAAAGGTTATTACAAAATTTTCATTATCTCCTTTAGATTTGGAGATATTCTTCACAAACTGAACTAAGAGATAAGTCGACTTGAACCGTTTTACCACTTCGTTACTGAATTAATTCATTCAATAGTTTTTTAGCCTGTTCTAAAATGTTTTAATGCAAAAATCACTTGAATTGATTCGAGTGCTCGTTTTCTCGATATAAACCAATTGCCCTCATCGTTCCGACAAGTATAAAATTCTTTGGTTTAAGATTTTTTTTCTTGGTGTGAAATATTGTGCGCTTTGTAATTTTCGAGCCACGAATTTTTTGATACAAGTAAACACGTACTTCGAAAAAAACTCTCGTCTTCTCGGTGTAGATCGTGTTTTCCCCTCAGTATACAAATTAAAATTGTGATTGCATGTGAATATTTGAATAGGAAAAAATGAGATAAAGAAAAAAAAATGAGAATAAAAAAAAAATGAGATAAAAAAAACAAAATTACCGATGAGACTGGGTGGAGCGGGCCCGCAGAGAACATAGAAGCAGTTTTCACATATGTTTCCTTGACTGTAAGGATTAAAACTCTCCTGTTCTCGTTTGCTCGAAAACGACCCCTTTATCTGAAAAAAGAAAGAGAGATAAATGTCACAAGTTCAAAAGGTTTTAAAGGTTTATTGAGCAACTGTTTATCCAACGATATTTACGTCTTCATTGGTCGTTTGATTGCTCGTTGTGAGGTACGTGTGGAACCCAGCTAGACCTAGAATACTCCAGACTGAGAAGAAACAGACTACCCCGACGATTACACTCCCTGGAGACAACTTCACAGCCTCCAAGAATGGAGTCTCATCCCTAGTAACTGAGGAAAGAGAGCGAAACAGTATCAGTTAACGATGAAACTCGAGAGAATAATTCTCACACTCGTTGATTAAATTACTCACGCATAATGAGGTGGGTAATTGCACAGGCAAAGATGAAGACGCAGAGAAATGCCAGGGATACGATAAATGCATAAAAATACCTGTAGTTTCTCCGACCCACGCAGTTGCCTACCCACGGGCAGTGATGGTCGAATCCCTCTGAATTACCATTCCATTATTAGCATTAAAATTCATAGCATTTTCTCGACGAAATGACCTGTTACGCAATACAGAGAGCCTCTATTTTTCGACACATTTCATGTTTTGCGTTGAGGGGAGACTACTGTGAGTTTTAAAAGTCGTGGGTTATTGGAGCGAGACTTTTCAACCGTTGAAGATTGATTATATAAATCTGAAAACGAATAATTAGTGCAAAAATAAGTTTTTTATTGTTCGTTTGCCCGAAAACGCTTAAAATGCCAAAAACAGTCCAGGGCCTCCAATTTTTGAGCTACGAATGATTTTTTTTTTTCAAAATTTGCGGAAAAATATGTGGAATAACAGTTACGAGCTAGTTTTTTTAAATTCTCCTCTTACATGGCTAAATTTGCTTTTTTTGTATTTTTTTACACAAATAGTGAATTTTTTTATATGAAAAAAAAACGAAATCAGCTGTGTAGGAGTCGAATTCCAAAAAACTGGCTTGTAATTGTTGTTCCACACATTTTTCCGAAAATTTTGAAAAAAAAAAAATCTTTTGTAGCTCAAAAATTGGAGGCCCTGGACTGTTTTTAGCATTTTAAACGTTTTCGGGCAAACGAACAATAAAAAAAATTTTTTTTGCACTAATTACTCGTTTTCAGATCTATATAATCAATCTTCAACGTATGAAAAGTCTTACTCTAATAATAACCCACGACTTTTAAAACTCACAGTAGTCTCCCCTTAAGGATATCCAAGTAATTTGGCGATTTTTCCTCGAGTGAAATGCTTCTCTACTTTTGTAGTCGAACATTACAGCTTTCATTTGAGACACATTTGACGCTAATTTTTCGGACATTTTACAATGGTTTTATTATTTAACCTTGCAGATCTGAATTTGAATCTCGATGTTGAATCGTTAGAAAACATTTTTAAAATCGGGAAAAAATGAGAAAATTTGTTTTTGGTGGAAGATTGATGAAATAATTTAAAAATTGCAATTTTTGAACATTACGTATTCTGTATAAATAATTTATGAGCAATCAATTCAGTAACGAGGCGGTAACACGGTTCAAGTCGACTTGGCTCTCATCTGAGTTTTTGAGGAATATCTCCGAATCTGAGGGAGATAACAAAATTTTCGTAATTACCTTTTTTGTTGAGCGAATTGAGTATCATAGAAAAGGTCATGTCAAAAGTTTTGCCATCTGCCCTAGATTATGAGACATTTATTGAAAACTGGCAAATAGTCAAAATCGACTTAAACCGGTTTACGGCTTCGCTACTGAATTTTCCACCATAGAATTAGCTAATTTAAACTTGGCAGGTCTACATTTGAATCTCGATGTTGAATCGTTAGAAAACATTTTAAAAATCGGGAAAAAATAAGAAAATTTGCTTTTGGTGGAAGATTGATGAAATAATTTAAAAATTACAATTTTTGAACATTACGTATTCTGTATAAATAATTTATGAGCAATCAATTCAGTAGCGAGGCGGTAACACGGTTCAAGTCGACTTGGCTTTCATCTGAGTTTTTGAGGAATATCTCCGAATCTAAGGGAAATAACGAAATTTTCGTAATGACCTTTTTTGTCGAGCGAATTGAGTGTTATAGAAAAGGTCATGTCATAAGTTTTGCCATCTGCCCTAGATTATGAGATATTTATTGAAAACTGGCAAATAGTCCAAATCGACTTAAACCGGTTTACGGCTTCGCTACTGAATTTTCCACCATAGAAATAGCTAATTTAAACTTTGCGGGTCTGCATTTGAATCTCGATGTTGAATCGTTAGAAAACATTTTAAACATCGAACAAAACATTAGAAAGTTTTCTTTTGCGGGAAGATGAAATAATTTTAAAATAGCAATTTTCGAAAATTATAAGAATTTTCTACAAATAATTGATAAAAAATCAATTTTCCATCATAAAAATCATTGGTTCGGAATCGTAACAGATTTATTATATATCCTTACGCCCGGATGGATTATTTCAAAATTCGAAGAGTCAACAGGTATAATTTGAGTATGTGGAATTGAAGGAAATCATCAAACCAAATTCATCAATTGCCCATACTTGCGTCACACATGTCGCATTTCGCACGACAAATTGAACATTTACAAGTTTGAATGACATTACAATTTAGTAGAATTTAATTTACACTGTAGAATGTAAATTGTCTAATTAGAATGTAAAAACACCAAATGTCAAAAAATGAAAGGACTTCATCGTGCGTAATAGGTAATTTCGTCAAGAAAATGCTGACGACGGGGACTGAAAGACTATCTCAAAATTTATCAACAAAATATATTCTACATACCAACACAATTGTCGCAGAGGCTGCAATGTGACGCTCGCGGTGGCCTAAATATCTTACATGTAAAGCAATACTTCAATTTCACTAATTGTCCTTTGACAAGGATCTCTTTTGTTCTCGGTGGCGGTCTATAAGTAGGTGAATTGCCGTTGTTTGGCACTTCTGAAAAAAAAATGGAAAAAATAGTCAATTAATGAATAATTGCTCTACCTTCGACAAAATGAAATATTTGGCTCAAGAGATGGATGATTCACACGAGACGGTGCCTTTTCAGAATGAAAATATCTCATGCAGGGGAGAGTTAAAAAAAGAGAGTTTATCAAAAAATATTTTGTCCCTCACGAAATCGTTTTGGGGTGTTTTGACCAAATTTACGAAATTTCCAAAAGAAAAAATTAAAAATAAAATAGATCCAGGAGGATGCCCAACTTGAATGACAGCTCAAAATACTAGTTTTGATTATAAGAATTAATGAAAAAAATGGAACAAATCAAAAGTGACGTAATTTGCAAAATTCAACTTCTTCAACTTTTTATTTCGAAAATTGGTTATTATGAGCATCTGGGAATCGAACAAAAAAAATTACCGGAAATGCTCGTATAGGCGGTAAAAAATAGAAAATTTTGATGCTTAATAAATCAAAATCAGACGAATAGAATTCGAGTTATTGGAAAAAAACGGAAAAATGTAAAAAAAATCATATCTCTGAGCTGGACTGCCAAAAAAATCGGAAAAAATTGAGAGATAGTTTTTCAACCCCCCCAATCGTAGAAAAAATCGCCATTAATTTCCAAGAGGGTAAGGGTCAGCGGTTGACTCATTTAGCGTGGAACACCTCATATGCAATATGAGAGCAATTTCGTACTTGTTTTACAGAGGATTTTTTATAGAGGAATAAGTACCTATTTGTTTCTCTATGTAGGCAGCCTCATCAGGCGTAGCCCTGGGAATAACTCCAGGATCACTGAAACTCGTTCTGAGCAATGCTGACATTACAAATATAAAAAGCAAACCACCAATGACTGGTATAGCTGGTGTTATGTGTATCGAGAGATATGGACAGCTGAAAATAGAAGAAAGTACATGAGATACATCTACAACTACTCGTTACGCTGCCATTGATTTTGAGGACAAATGTTCCACTAATGGATGTGATTCAAATATAAATTCTCACTCAAATGCAAAAAATAATGCACTCGTTCCAGCAATCAGGCATACAGTTATGTAGAATACACCAGTTTGTGGTGCCATCATGATTCTTCCGTCACAGCAGAATCTATTTCTTCCGGGAAATAATTCCCACTTTCTTGTCACGTGCGGCATCTTCAGTTTTATTCTCTTTATTATCTATACTTTAGGAGCATGTAGACCTTGGAATCATTCACGAGTTAATAATGCGACTCTGAAAGAATAAAAACCATTATCGTTATACAATGGACATTTTATGAATTTATTGTTCAATTTTTTTATTTTGTAACAAAAACGTGGGATTTTTATTGATTCGTGGAGATAATAGAAATTAATTTGAAATTAAACATAGATAAAGAAAATAGAACAGAATTAAGGCCCGGGTGTACTATCTTTCGAATGTTATCTGGATTTTTTTTATCTTTCGTAATCCAAAATTGTCAATTGAGTGGTACATCATGTAGAAATTCCCAAAAATTATGATAGAATGATTAAAAAAATAGAAAAAATTCTGAACTTTTTCAAAGAGCGTTTTTAATTGAGATTCAGAATGAGCTGAGAAAAGTGGAAATTACAAATATCTGATTCGCTGTGGTAAATTATCTATTAGCTGTCATTTTCCATGGTGGATAACAAAACACTAACTCCTCATGGGAAGTGACAGCTAGGTATCTCAATTTTCAAAACAGTGGTATGTAGTCATCTGCCATTTTTATGTGATAAAAGTGTGATTATAAAATTCTCAAAAATATTGCAACTTTTTTCAAAGAGCCTTTTCCGTAATAAATGTCTCGGTGCAGTGTGGGAAAAGATTTACGAAATCATTCTTCCCCCTGCATGATATTGGGTGACAGGCCGCCATTTGTCACCGAAAATCAGATACATTTTTCAATTTCTTGTTATTCAACTTATTCTGAATACAAATTAAAAATGCTCTTTGAAAAAATTAAGAATTTCTTCTACTTTTTTTTGTTATTCATTCATAATTTTTCAAAACTCTCAGGACTCAATTGACAGATGACAACTCAGATGACGAAAGATTTAAAAAAACATCGAGATAACGTCCGAAAGATAGTACATCCGGGCCTTGAATCCAGAATAAATCTGTGGAATGGTTTCAATGACAATATTTCATCCCAAAAAGATTAAATATTTTAGAAACACAACGATGAAACCATAAATTTAGATGAATAACAGAAACAACTTCGGAGTTAAACATGAATAATGCAAATAAAATGAAATTAAATCTGAAATAAATCTGTAGAATGTTTCCAATGCCAATATATCTTACCAAAAAGATGAAATACTTTGTAAACACAACGATAAGAGTATAAGCTCAGATAAATAACAGAAATAACTTTGAAATTAAACATAAATAAATAAAATAAAATGAAGTTAAATCTAAAATAAATCTGTGCAGCGTTCCCAATGACAATATTTGATCACGAAAAGCTAAAATATTTTGTAAACACAACAATAAAACGATAATATCAGGTAAATAACAGAAATAGCTTTGAAATTAAACATGAATAAATAAAATAAAATTAAATTAAATCTCCAATAAATCTGTGGAGCGTTCTCAATGACAATATTTGATCACGAAAAGCTAAAATATTTTGTAAACACAACAATAAAACGATAATATCAGGTAAATAACAGGAATAGCTTTGAAATTAAACATAAATAAATAAAATTAAATTAAATTAAATCTGAAATAAATCTGTGGAGCGTTCTCAATGACAATATTTCATCACAAAAAACTAAAATATTCCCCGAATCCCAAAAAAAAATCTCAGGCAAGTGAAATTTGCCTTCACCAGATTTTCCTGCACCATCGATTAACCTATTTTCATATCTCATTTGCCTCGAATCACTTGTGATCAATAATCCAATAAAGAAACCCGAAATCGATGAAAGAGGATACGAAAAAAATCCAAACTCACGTTTTTCGGATCATCTTTACGACGTGCAAGGCCGCTGACTCCAAGTGTACTCGCTCCGATCATATTTTTCTCGGTGGAATGCATGAAAATCCATGAGAAAAACACCTGTATCACTTCCTGGCAGTATCACTCCGAGTCCAGGTAATCCGCACGAACCACTTGAAATTTTTCAACTCAGTTCACATTGACTATCAACTTTTTCATTTTTTTCGAAGGAATAAAACGAGTAAGCGAGGTAATTTTCACATTAATCACTCATTCGCTCACTCGGCAATGACAGTATCATCGTCAAGACGATTTTCAACCCGTGTCCATGTATTTATTTGCGTACACACGTGACGGGCTATTGTGTTGGTGTCATAGCACAGCAAATTTCAGTGTCGACATCTTCAGGTAAATTCTTTGATTGTTACTCTGGGCCACGTGATCGTGCACACATTGTCTAACTGCATTCGCCAATCCTTACTCAATAGATTATTTTTCACCAATAATCAACTCCCTGCATAATATTCTGAATTTATTAGCAATAAATTCAGTAGCGAAGCGGTAAACCGGTTGAAGTCGATTAGCTCTTCCCCGAGTTTTCGAGAAATATCTCTAAATCTAAGAGAAATAGTGAAATTTTCATTATAACCTTTTTTGTAGCTCTCAGTTCGCTCTACAAAAAAGGTTATGATGAAAAATTTGGTAGCTCCCTTAGGTTCAGAGATATTCATTAAAAATTAATCAATAGTCTAAATGGGGAGGGGAAACGGAACTCTTGTGTCCATATCAACTTTTAGAATTGTTTTCTCCTTCAATTATTAATTTTTAACTGTGAAACTACTTTATCGACTCAATCATTGAATTGTTGAGTCAATGAAATAGTTTCATCAAGAAAAAATAATAATTGCAGGAGAAAATACAATTCTAAAAGTTCATATAATTCAAAGATTATTGAAAACTGCAAAAAAATTGCAGAAAACTCGATTAGATTCGGAATTCTAATGTTTTTCTCAATTTAATTATTGTTTTGTGAATCTTGTCTTGTTTTGAAGAAGTGTCTTATGTGAAAATCAACATTTCCCTTGTAATCAAAGATTGAAATCTGAATTTTTATTCATTAGATGTGAAAAAATCAAGAATTTTTTTGACACCTCATAAAAATAATCCACCGTTTTGCAAACAAGTTTTATTATTTATTTATAAGAGGGAAATGTTTGAAAAAATATCAATATTTTGCGAAATTTAATCTAGATAATACTGACTGGGTATGAATTTTTTCAAATTTTTTCCATGAAATTAAGTTGAAAATTTTAAAACTGAAAATATCCAAAAGTTCAGCGTAGCTCGGCCGAAGGGTAGAGCTACCTCCCGTTAGAGTCACACTCAAGGGGCTGTTGGGGAAGTGAATTCGGGGAATGCGACTGTATTCACCTTCCACCACCACGCGCTCACTCCGGGCGTCATTTTTCAGAATCGACATTGATAAAATAAAAATACTGAATTTTTATTTTATTTTATTGATGAAAAAATGAAAATATAATAATAATTATCATAACAATTATGATATTATAATGACCAATAAAAATAAAAATTGATTAATTATTAATAATAATTAATTATTGTCATGCGGATTCATTTTTCAATTCATTTAAATTTTCACTCGATCAACTAACTAATCAAATTTTAACTTATTTTACCACAATAAAAGTGTAACCTCTCTCCGTAACGATCAGGAGCAGACTAAATGTCTACCCATCGTAAATTCATATTTTCAGTATTTTATTTTGCGAATTTCCGAGAATTCAAGAACAATGACTCCTCCAGGAAAAACAGGAGCATTCATTTAAAGGCTTTCGTAGGTAATGGAGTGGGGGGAGCGCTCGCGGGCCGAAAAATCGATGAGGGGAAATGCGACTATAACGAGAGTGATTCTAACGGGAGTCTACTGTACTTAAACCGGTTTACCGCTTCGCTACGGAATTGAAAAAAAGAGCTGAACAAATAACTCAGTATCCAAAATTAATAATAAAAAATATGCTCATATAATACATAGCACCACATCTATAATTGATATAAATTTAAAAGATAAAAATTCTGGACATAAAAATAGAAAAAACCTATTCATTTCTTCTTTTCAATTGTAATTACTAGAGCGTTTTTTCCCTCACAAAATAGATATAAAAAAACAAACCCTCTTTTCTTTTTTTTAGCGCCTAAAAATGTAAGAATAAAAGTGACAAATTGCCCTTAAACAGAGCAGAAATAAAAAATACATTGTTGTGGAAACATTAGAACATAAAGATGAACAGTTTAAATCTTAAGCGTCACTGAGTGACAATTGTTTATTAAAAATCACAGATATAAAATCGTTATTTTTTTATATACCCGTTTTTTATGTAAATAGCCGTTAATAAATGTAAATAATTTTTGTACTCTTGAATAAAAGCATGGTTAAACGAAAACAAATATGTTTCATTCTAGCTTTGGGTAGAGCTCCTTGTGGAAACATAAACCGCAATATTTCACTCTTTTGGTAAGATTGATCTATTCCAAAGGAAGTGAATAGACCAATTTTATTTCATGTACCCAGACATAAAAAAATAACCGAATCCCATTATATGTATAATTAATTATTTATGACATTTTATTAAATTGAAAAAGATTTTTTTCAACTGATTTTGTCAGATATGTTCAACTTAGTTGAATGTTGTCATCATCATTATCCGTATTATCCCTTTCTTCTGTACAACCGATTGTTTTTTTTAGTTCTATATCCCCCCTCAACGCTTCGATAAAATGTTGACAGAAAAATTTTATTTATACATACTTGAATGAATTCGAATCATCACATTTGAAGAGATCATCAGAAAGCTCACCTTCAGGGAAATTCATGAAAAATTCGAAATTTTCAACAATCATCATAAAAATCAAATCAACCAATATAGCTATCGTAATCATCTTTTCACTTCGATTTAATGTCATTAAAACAACCATTTTATTTTTCAAAAAATACAAAATTTTTGTAAATTTTTAAATAAATCAAAATAACGATTGTAGCTATCGCCTTCATCTTCGAAATCGGTCAAAAGGACATCCAAATAAATTTTTTAAGCCATCATTCAATCAATCCAGAACATTTTTTTTAGTTATCGTGGGAAAACCGTTTGTCGAAAAAATTAAAAAATTAAAAAAATTAATCGATGAATTAAATTTTAATTGGTGGCGATTGATAGGGCTCCACAATACCTATATTTGAAAAAAAAGATTAAATTCTATCCATTCATTAGCGAACAATTGATGAAAAACTTTATTACATACGTGCACACGTGGACACACGTACGGATGAGGTCTAAAAACTGCATTTTTGGATCATACTGGATCGATAAAATGAAAAATATCCCAAAGTTCAATTTGGACTATTACAGAGTTTCCATTCGGAAGCAAAAAACAATCCGCTGTCATAAAAGCATTATAAAAAACAACAAAATAAACTACAACTGGAGAGTCACGTTGTGACCAAAGTTCATTAAAAAAACATATTGTATATAATTTTTTTATTTACCTGTTCTTTTATATAAATAGCTGTACAAATGCAAATATCCACATATTAATCAATAAAAACATGGTTAAAAAACAAATTCATATTTTCCGTCTAGAGAGTATTATTATTCAATCGAATAATCTCAAAATAATCTGTTCAAACTGGAGAGTCACGTTGTGGGCAAAGTTCACTCAAAACAATTTTTTTCATAAACGTTGTTTGTATACTTGCTTTGATTTTTTTATTGCAGCCATGTATGACCTTGTGGCCTTTTACATGTGACTCCCCCCTACTTACGTGCTTGTTTTTTTTTAGATGTATATATTCTGTAAATAATGTAAATACTGTTGCGTTGTTGAAAAAAAAACATGATGATATAAAAAAAATCATCATGATGATATGAAAAAAACATGTTTTTCATTGGACATATTTTGCTGAAAATTAATTTAGAAATTGAAAAAAAAAAATTGAAAATTTAGAAAATCATAAAACGAGTGAAGTGGGCTCAATTGAACTTTGAATGTCCACACAGAGAAATCTAGACGTAAATTACGTTTAAGAAGTCGTCTTCCGCACTTTCTGGAGCGTATTTTACGCTCAAAGGCACCGAAAATTACAATTACATAAACGTAATTTACGATTATGAAACCGTAATTTACGAATTTAATTTACTATTTTATATTCGTAAATTATGATGTTTTTTCCCGTATTTTACGTTTATTTATCTGTAATTAACAACGAAAAAATAGTATATTATGTCATTAGGCGATAAAAGTATTATCTGGCGAATGTGGCTTTAAAAAAAAAACCACCAGTCCACCTGGGTTAAAACCAGTCTTAATCACATTCGCCAGATAATGCTTTTATCGCCGTGTGATATACGCGATCTAACCGAGTGAAGCGAGGTTAGAATCGCGGTTTATCGGGCCTGATGACATAAAAGTTATTTTAACCATCGATCACTCGCTCAATGAGCGCGGCGTTGTTCGTTTTTATTTTTTTATATTTTAGCATGTCTCGACGTTTAAAAATTCTGAAAAAAATAGAGTTCCTAGTTCAATCCTTTTATTAACCATTCGCGTTGTCCGTTTTTTCTCGGGAAATTTATTTAACAAAAAAGAGGAAAAGCAGCGTCGAACGGACGGAAAAGCGGCGTCGCGCCGGCCGGTGTGTCCCTGTTCACCATCTGTCTAATACTATCAATTAAAAAAATTATAACTTTGTTGGTGAATGTCAATTTTCAAGGTCATCGCCAAATTCACTTGGCACTTTTAATCATAAAATACGTTGTTTTTTCACAAATTACACATACACTGAGAAAAAAATTTATTCTTTCCAAGAAAATGTTATTGGTGATATCTTTTTCATACTCTTAGTAGAAGAAAAATCTCTTTTGGAACGTATTTCTCCAGGCCAGTCATTTCCAGGTGCTCCGAAATCAGTTCCAAGCGTGAGAATTATGGTGATCTATAAGAATATTCTTCTGCATATGACCTCGAAGAAACTCCAATAATAATTATTAACATTTGGAATTATTCCAATTTTCTTTACCTGAGAAAATCGCCAATTTGTAAAATCCGGAAGATATCGGAGAACATTTTGTCAAGGTCATATGTAGCATAATAATCAGATTGTTCAATATCACTGTAATTTTTGAGGATAGACTTGGACTCTCTGAAAATGACTGTCCTGGAAAAATTCGTTCTGAAAAAATATTATCTTCTGACGAGAATATCAATCCTTGGCAGGAATATTTTTTTCTCTCAGTGTAGGTAAAACGTAAAATGTGTTTCTATTAATATCGTAATTTACCATTTCTCAAGCGTGAAATACGCTTCGTGAAATGTAAAAGACGTTTTGTTTGCGCGTAACTTACGTTTTTATTTCGCCCGTAAAATACGCCTTTTTTGAAGGCTAAATTTCAATTTTCATAATGGAAAAAAGCCAATGATAAATCGCGTTTAGCAAACCATAAATTACGCTTAGTAAAACGTAATTTGCGTTTAGATTTTTCTGTGTGTCGAATTACTATTTTCAAATCATCGAAAGGAGTTGAAGTTTGACGAAAAGTTTATCCGTCAAAGCTCCATGAAAATTCCAAATCTGCATGGAATAGACTCATCTCATTCCTCCGTTCCTCCTCTACCCTGGATTCGAATAGGGAATGAAGATCGATCGGCCAACGATTGTCGCGCCTTTTCTGTGTCACAAACCTCAATCGAATTTGTAATCCCCTTAATTAAACTTGCTGCGCTTCACCTGAGGTCAGTCGAGTAAAAATCCTCTTGTGCGAATCCACTGAAAACGATGAAACATCAATGTTCCGTGCAGGACTGGTCCACCTGAGGGAAAACGAGGGCGCCCTGCATTCATTGGAAAATAATGAATATTTTAAAAACAAAAGATTGGCGCATTGCAGAGAGGCTTCGAGAGCGACGATGACGGATCAATGAGCTTCCTGTTTAATTACTCATAATAATGAATGAATCTTACTGCCGGTTGCATATGATGTTGAAACGTATCCCTAATAGAGATGCGTCAAGACCAGTCCTGTGACGGGATCTCAGGGCGGTTTTAGGAAAAGAGAAATGAGAAAATCAGTCTAATTTGATGTTTATATACAACTATTTCTATCCAGACATTTCCTATAAAAATTCCTTAAAATAAATTCCTTAAATTTTCGGCATTTTTTTCACTCTATTTTTTCCTCCTCTCAATGAAAAATTGAACAAAAATCTGGGAAAATCCGAACTGAGGGATTTCTATAACATAACTCTCATTGGAATGTGTTCTATAGAAATAATCCATTCTATTGATTTTTTAAAATAAAAATTTAGTTTTGATCTATAGAAAATTAATGAGAAATGAGACCTTCCGGGTTAGTTAATCACTGATCAACTGTATCGGTGGTTGTGTTCCGAGACAAGGGTAAACATTCCGAAGAAAGTAAATTCGTCGTTTCTATAACATAAATCTCATTGGAATGTGTCCTATAGAAATAATCCATTCTATTGATTTTTTAAAATAAAAATTTAGTTTTGATCTATAGAAAATTAATGAGAAATGAGACCTTCCGGGTTAGTTAATCACTGATTAACTGTATCGGTGGTTGTGTTCCGAGACAAGCGTAAACATTCCGAAGAAAGTAAATTCGTCGTTTCTATAACATAAATCTCATTGGAATATGTTCTATAGAAAAATCCAATTTTATTGATTTTTTCCATGAAAATTGAGTTTTTGATCGTTAGAAAATAAATGAAAAATAAATGAGCTTCTGGTTCACTGATTATCACTGATAATCAACAAAACCGGCGGCTGTATTCCGAGACAAGGGTAGAAATTGGGAGGAGAGTAGATCCGTCGAATTTGATCTTTATATACTATTATTCCTTGATATAAATTTTCCTAGTTTTTTTCACTCTATTTTTTCCTCCTCTCATTGAAAAATGAAAGAAAAATCTTGGAAAATCCGAACTGAGGGATTTCTATAAGATAAATCTCATTGGAACGTGTTCTATAGAAACATTCAATTCTATTTTTTTTTCTATCGAACATTTCTTTTTCGATCTATAGAAAATAATAAAAAGAAAATCGCAAAATTGTCGCACTGCAGAAAGGTTGCCGGAGCATAGAAGGTAAATAAATGCTCTTCCTGTTTTATTCATCATAATAAATACATCTTGCTGGTGGTTGCATATGATATTAAAACATCCCCAGAGATGCGTCAAGATCAGTCGTGTCACAGGATCTCAGGGCAGTTGTGTCCCGAATTGCTCTTCATATAGCAATTCCTTGACATAAATTTTCAGAGTTTCTTTCGCTCAATTATTTGCTTCTCATTGAAAAATCGAGCAAAAAAATGTCTATAAAACATATCAATAGAATAAGTTCTACAGAAAACTCCACTTCATCAACTTTTTCTACAAAAAATTCTCGTTTATCTATAGAAAATAATAGAAAATAAAATCGTAAAATGGTCGCACTGCAGAAAGATTGCCACAGCAAAGAAGACAAATCTGCTCTTCTTGTTTTACTCATTATAATAATAAATGAATCTTGCTGCCGGTTGCATATGATGTTGAAACACATATCCCCAGAGATGCGTCAAGATCACTCGTGTCACAGGATCTCAGGGCGGTTGTGTCCCGAGACAAGGGTAAAAATTGCGCCGAGAGGGGGCCCAGCCCCCCGCCCCTCGCCCACTCCATTGCGAGGGAATAACGCCGCGACGAGTGGCGAATAGAATGGGCCAAGGGGGTTGAATTGCGAATGTATCTGGAGACAGAAATGCGTGAGAGGGATAGAATTAGGTGGCAAGGGCGGGGGCTGGCACTGGGCGGGGGGGCGGCGGGGGGCGAGGGGGTTGAAGAAGGGGCAAGGGAGAGTGAGAGGCAGCGAGAAATGAGAAGGGGACGGGAGACGCAAACGCCGGAATCAGCTCAACCGATCGATACGATAAATGGATGCGTGCGATTGGTAGCCAGGGTGAAAATCGATATGATGGAAAAGGTGAACCGAGGGGGGCCAACCCTACTCTATCCTGCAAATACTAACCCATACCCAGCCGGTACACAGTTTAACCGCACACACCCGGATAGGGAATGGAGCAAAGACCGAAATATCGATTTTTAGGTCCCTACCGAGGTGGTTCGATGCTCATATCTGCCCCGTGCCCCGTCCGCTAAGCGCCTTTCAAAACACTGAGCGTCGAATGTACGCTGGTCTGCAAACGTATTTCAATGTTTTTGATGAAATTAACGGCTGCTATCGTTTGAATACCGAGGTGAAGTGCTGGTGAAGTTGGAGATTGTGAGAATTGGGGAAGGGGATAGGGAACTTGGTAAATATCGACGGATCGTGGCGTAACGGAATATTCGGAAAATCGACGGACTATGTCGTCAGGTAACGACGGATTATCATTATTCTGCAGAATTCGCATGATTTTCGCCGCTCGGATTTTTTGATTTGTTGGCTTCTTTGGGGGTTTGGTGAGCCGGATGTTTTGATTTGAAGTGCGAGAGGGTAATGAATATGGGTGCAAGTGAATACGTAAATGTGGCGAAGGAATTAAATACTTTGGAGAAATCCCTTTATTTGCGCGAGGAAGGCGCGTCTGTACTCGGGTAGAAATTTTTTGAAATTTCAGTCAGTGTCGTGGGGTTTTTTATGTTGTGAGTTTGAATTCAATTTCGAATGGAAACGGTCACTGAATTTCTCATGAATCGGGAAAATTTAAGAAAATTGGGATTTTTTTGGTAAAGAATCATTGATTTTTCAATGAAAGCTTGAATTGTTAAACTCATCGTGAAAAGTGAACAGAACATACAATTCGGTTTTCAATAGATTGAAAATTTAGGGAATTGGCGCCTGAATTTTCCAAATTTTCAAAGGTTTTTCAGTGCCGTATGGACATGAAAATCGAGAGTTACTTGGATATTCAAGAAATTAACTGATTCGTCAATGAAGAATTCTAGAGGAATTTCATGTAACTTTGTTGTTGTTAAGAATTTCAAACATTTTCACTTGAAATTTCAGGAGTAATTTTCTAAGAGTGTACTTGCAGACACAGTCCTTCCAATTTCATCATGTTACGGGCATCGCGGATCGTAAATTAGTTCCTTTCTAGAACTGTTTTTCCAGTATGTCATAAATCTTTGGCGAGTAGTTTTTGTACAATAATGGAAGAGCTGTGCTTTGAAATGCTCCTCTTTGCATTCTCATCATTTAAGGATATCCAAGTACTTTGACTATTTTTTCTCCAGTGAAATGTTTTTCTACTTTTGTAGTCGAACATCAGAGCTTTCATTTAAGCCCCATTTGACCCCAAGTTTCCGGACATTTTACACTAATTTTATTATTTAAACTTTGCAGATCTGAATTTGAATCTCGATATTGAACCGTTGGAAAACATTTTAAAAATCTGAAAAACAATCAATGTTTACTTTTGGAAGAAGATTGAATAATTAGAAAATTGCAATTTTTGAAATTTACGCAATTATGCATTTTTTATAACTGATTGTTAAACAATCCATTTATTCATATTCTGAAAAATAAGGTTTCCGAGAGTTTAAACAATGTGAATGATTTATTTACGAACAACGAATGTTTAAAAACATAATAATTCTGCACAAAATGTAATTTGAATGACACTGAATATTCATTTTCATTTTTTCATTTTTTCTCACATAATTTAATTAACAAATTTGATGATTGAAAATGATTGAATTTACACTGACAGAAAAAATTAGTTTTATCAAGAGAATTTTATTTGAACCAACTATCATTTGGTTGTTAATTTTCAAATAAATATGATTTCATAGTGATACCGGTTATCGCTTCTTGAGATACATTTGATGAGAGTATTTGATTTCTTTCTAGCCAAAAGTTTGCCAACTCCAGAAATTCATTGGTTTACTCAAAAACCAAAATTATTCTCATGACTAAATACGTTGTTATCTCAATCAACACGATCATACGTCGTTCCAAGTAAATTATAATTGAAGAGAGCATTCCGTATGTCGAATCAGGATGAATATTGTTACGCGGAAAAAGCTTTGAGATTGTAGTAAGATGTCGTTGAGTTGAAAGAAGTTTATATTTCTTGACTAAAAAAATCGCATTAGTTTACAATAACAGAATCACAGATTACGGCAATTCAACACAAACTTGGATATCACAAACTTCGTTCAACGTGATGCACGGAAAGCTCAATTTAAACATCGGCGTCATTCGAGAAAACAACATTCAATTCATTC